>NC_057807.1:152956949-153028586 GCF_018294505.1 Triticum aestivum
CGGAACGAGGCGGCGGGGTCGCCGGAGTTCCGCCGGCATTGGCGACGAGCGAGGCAAGGCGGCGAGGGCGGGGGAGGCGCGGGATCGAGCGGTGGCGGCGATGGGCTTGGGGGGCCCCTGCGCGGGCCTGGCGGGCCGGCGGCGGCTGGCGGTGGCGGAGCCACGTGGCGCTCTCCGGTTGGCGTGATGGAGACGGACGCGTCCGGCGGACATGGTCGTGTCCGGCGGCGCTAGAGGAGCGGGACTAGGGTTGGACTGCGTGAAAATTTTGGGGGTGCACATATTTATAGGTAGAGGGAGCTAGGAGTCTCCAAATGAGGAGTGGTGTTCGCCCACACGATCGTGATCCAACGACGGAGAGCATAGAGTGGGTTTAGATGGGTTATTGGGCTGTTTTGGAGGGGTGTTGGGCTGCAACACACAGGAGGCCTTTGTGGTTACCCGGTTAACCGTTGTAGCATCAAACGGCCTCCAAATGGAACGAAACTTGACTGGTGGTGTACCAAGGCCACTTGGCAAACCTCGGTCCATTCTGAGAACATTTTTCTCCCGCTCACGAAAAGAGACAAGAGAGGTGCGCCGGGTTCATGTGGGAGTGTCTGATTGCGAAACGGACAACGGGGAAAATGCTCGGATGCATGAGACGAAAACGTATGCAAATGATATGCACATGATGACATGATATGAAATGCATGACATGAACAAAATGCAAAACGAAAGACAAAAACCCAACCACGGAGGGAATACCATAACACACAGCCGAAAATGGCAAGAATTGGAGTTACAAATATGGAAAGTCACATTCGGGGTGTTACAGAGAGCTTCTCGTGGCACGAACCAGAGCTAGGCGAAGCCGGCGCCCCAAGAGTCAAGAGCAAGGGGCTGAACGCGCCGGTATCCATGAGCAGCCACTGCTTTCGGAATCCCTTTGCAGCAGGCGAGAGCTTGAAGTTGATTCCCGAACCAGCAGTTGCGGCCACAGCTTCGAAGGTCACGCACCAAGAGCATTGGCGGGCGTCGACCAACCGAAGCAAGAAGAAATGGCGAAACAGGGCCACGGAAGAAGTAATGCCGACCATGGCCTCGCAGAGGAAGGCGAAGACGACGAGAAGGATAATAAAGCGGGGGTCCAGATGCAGCAGATGGATCTAGTAATGCAAAATTACAGCATTGAAGAAGGGGGAGAAGGGAGGAATCAGCCCTGCGAGAAGAGCATGGAGATAGATGGGGATCTCGGTGGCACTCATCTCGTTCACTCGCCAATATGCGGGATGGATGGCCATCGCCCTCCACTCATTGGAATCGGCCGCAAGCGCATGGCGGACCTTGTCCAACCCCTCCTGGTTGATGACCATCGACTTCTCGAGGGGTGGTTCCAAGCATGGCGGAGGACCGGCCGGTGCGCGCGCCTTCCCTTTCTTCTTCCTCGGTTGGGGGGCCATGACGAGCGCCAAAAGAGGGGCAAGGCGCCGGCACGGAGCAGCAGGACTGGAAAGGAAGAAACAAGGACCGAGTGCAAAAGTCTGCGAAGGGCGAGCTGCACTGACAACGGGCGTCCATTAGGCCTGGCAGATATCAAGGCGGCGTGGGGAAGTGGAGACGCCCACATCCCATCAACCGCCACGTGTCATCAAGGCCGTAGGTGGTTAGGGCCCGTGGTGCACCGCACTCTCCGTTTGGCTTCGCCTGGAAGCCAAGTCCGAGCAAGCCTTGGGCCCGCGGGCTACTGTCGGCGTTCTGGATATGGGGGTATCCAGCCCTGCCTGCCTGCGGCCCACCACGTGGCTCCTTCGACGGCCTGGTATGTCCCAGCTTCAGCATCAACAGCACAAGACCCTCGCGAGGTGCCAAGCCTCATGAGGCGGACGACGCCAAGACCCCCGAGGGGATCGGCCTCCTCAGGCTGGCTCCCGAGGGGCAGAGAGTTCCATGCAAGGTTTACCTCACAAGGCTCAGCTGACGTGAGCCATGATGATCAAGGCCAAGCGGGCGCCAGGCGAGCGTAGAGCGCAGGTTTCCTCTTTGGTGCAAAGGAGGCAATCCACAGGCGCGGAGTCCCGATGAATCAGCCAAAGGTTTTCATTCTGGTGCAACAAGACCAAGACCACCAGGACGGCTGGATGGAGGTCGTCGCCGAGCCCACAGCAGTGTCAAGACCAGAGGCTTTCACAGCTGAAGACTACTTTTGTTAGGATAAGATGTACTACTTGTCCCCTTTCAAATCCGGCCGATGTGGGATCCAGGATAACTGTTGTGTCTCTTTGTCTCTTCGATCTTGTCGCGCTAGGCTTAGGAGGATCGCGAGTAGGCAGGCTGGGTAGGTTGAGATCTCCGCACACACCCCAGAGTTCAATCCTCTCAAGGGTTTGGGGAACCCGTAATCCGACAAAATCAACATAGCCTCTATGATATTTATGTTCATGGTGTTCATATCCTACTCATGCTAGTATCCAATGTTCAATATGTATAATGCATGTTTATGACCGTTTTCGCTCTCTAGCTGGCCGCTTCCCAACCTATTTGCTAGCCTTCGCCTGTACTAAGCAGGAATACTACTTGTGCATCAAAATCCTAAAACCCAAGTTATTCCAGATGAGTCCACCATATCTACCTATATGCGGTATTACCCTGCTACTCTATGTAAATTTGCATGTGCCACCTCTAAAAACTTCAAATAAATATCCGTTTTTTGTGTGCCTAGATTGTTCATAGAGCAATAATGGGTAGTCGGTATCTTCCATGCTAAGCGGGTTATTCTCATGATGAGTGTTTATTCACTCGTCCTTGCACGAGAAGGGTGGTAATAGGGATTCCCAGTCCCGAAATCCCAAAATCGAAAATTGCAAATAATTACATAACTCCCCCAGGATTGTTGTTGGTATGGACGGCACCCATGGATTCGGGTAGTCATGGAGTGTGATTGTTGGTGGAGGGGGAGTAAACCTTTACTTTTATTGCTTAGGAACCGCCACTAATGTGTTTAGCATGGAAGATATTGATAACTTTCAGTTGTGACGTAAACAGGAAGGGTGCATTTCTCAAAATTTCATTCACCTCTATTTTAAAAACTGAGCTCTGGCACCGCTGCAAATCCCTGCTTCCCTTTCCGAAGGGACTATCTATTTAATTTTATGTTGATTCATCACCTTCTCAAATAAGCGCCAGATTCTGAGAGCACTATTGTCATCCTCATCCATTGTGTATAGTTAATGTTGAGTGCATCATGAATGGATCTTTTCTACCATGAATTATAATGTTTAGTCGCTGCTTGAACTTTGGAGGTGCTCTGCATTTATGTTTTGCGGTCTCAGAAAGGGCTAGCAAGATACCACTGTTTTCATACTATATCATGATTGTTTTGACAAGGTGTTGTCATTTTAGATATTTTATTATTTCTCGCTAGTTGATTATGTCATTGATATGAGTTAATATAATTTTAAGTGTAATTGTTGACATGGTTAGTTATAATCTTTGCTGAAAACCTGGGAGCTACTTAAGCTCATTTATGTAAACAAGAGCAAAAGAGTTCGTAAAAGTTTTTCTTTTTCACTTTCAGTTTATCAACTGAATTGCTTGAGGACAAGCAAAGGTTTAAGCTTGGGTGAGTTGATACTTGTCTGTCATATCTGCTTTTCCTAACGCTTTTACTCTTGTTTTGGACTCTAATTTGCATGATTTGAATGAAACTAACCCGGACTGACACTGTTTTCGGCAGAATTAGCATGGTGTTGTCTTTTGTGTAGAAATAAAAGTTCTCGGAATAGAACGCAACTTTTTGGAGAATTTTTATACAATAAAAGAAAAATGATGGAGCCAAGAACCACCAGAGGGGGTCCCTGGGGGAGCACGACCCACCAAGGCGTGCCCCCCTCCTAGACCGCCCAGGTGGGTTGTGCCCACCTGGTGGCCCCGCAGACCCTGATTCCGACTCCATAAATACCCATATTTGGAGAAAAAATCGAGGAGGAAGAATTATATCGTTTCACGATATGGAGCCGCCGCCACCTCCTGTTCTTCATTGGGTGGCCAGATCTGGAGTCCGTTTTGGGCTCCAAAGAGGGGGATGGTCGGTGAGGAGTTGGATGAGATTCATCATGTAATCGAGTTAATTTTGTTAGGGCTTGATCCCTAGTATCCATTATGTTCTAAGATTGATGTTGCTATGACTTTGTCATGCTTAATGCTTGTAACTTTGGGCCCGGGTCCCATGATTTCAGATCTGAACCATTTATGTTATCACTATTATATCTGTGTTCTAGATCCGATCTTGCAAGTTATAGTCACCTATTACGTGTTATGATCCGTAAACCCCGGAGTGACAGTATTCGGGATACTTTCCGGTGATGACCGTAGTTTGAGGAGTTCATGTATTCACTATGTGCTAATGCTTTGTTCCGGTTCTCTATTAAAAGGAGGCCTTAATATCCCCTAGTTTACTTATGGACCTCGCTGCCACGGGAGGATAGGACAAAAGATGTCATGCAAGTTCTTTACATAAGCACGTATGACTATTTACGGAATACATGCCTACATTATATTTTTGAACTAGAACTTGTTTTGTATCTCCCTAGGTTATGACTGGTATATGATGAATATCAACGAATTCACCGATCTAATGGCTACGAATTTTCCACATATTGTTTCTCCTTAGATACAATTACTATTGCTGCTGTCACAACTTCTACAAAATTGTTGTTATCATTGTTATCGTTACTGCTACTGTTACTACTACTATCAAAACTATCATATTACTTTGCTACTGATCATATTGCTACAGATAATTAATCTCCACGTGTGGTTGAATTGACTACTCAGCTGCTAATACTTGCAAATATTCTTGGGCTTCCTTTGTGTCGAATCTATAAATTTGGGTTGAATTCTCTACCCTCAAAAACGGTTGCAATCCCCTATACTTGTGGGTTATCAGTCTCCAATGTATCTATAATTTTTTATTGTTCCATGCATAATAGTATCAATCTTGGATGTTTTATATGCAATATTATATCATTTTTTGGAACTAACCTATTAACTTAGTGCTAAATGCCAGTTGCTGTTTTTTGCCTGTTTGGGTTTTCCAGGAAATCAGTACCAAATGAAGTCCAAATGCGATGAAACTTTTTGACAATTTTTTCTTAGACATAAGAGATTCTAAAAGCTTCGGGAGGAGGTGAGGAGGCGAAGGAGTAGGCCACAAGGCACATGGCGCACCTAGGGGGTAGGTGCACCAATGTGGTTTGTGGACCCCTCGTTCCTCCATTTGACCTAATTCCAACTCTATAAATTCTCTAAATCGGGAAACCAACAGAGAGCCACCCAAAATACTCTTTCCGCCGCCGCAAGATTCTGTTTTTGCGAGATCCCATTAGGAGGCCTTTTCGGCACTCTGCCAGAGGGGGAATCGATCACGGAGGGCCGCTACATCAACCTTGTTGCCCTTCCGATGGTGTGTGAGTAGTTTACCACAGACCTATGGGTCCATAGATAGTAGCTAGATGGCTTCTTCTCTCTCTTTGATCTTCAATACAATGTCCTCCTCGATGTTCTTGAGATCTATTCAATGTAATCTTCTTTTGTGATGTGTTTGTTGGGATCCGATGAATTGTGGGATTATGACCAGATTATCCATGCATATTGTTTGAGTCCTCTCTAAACTCTTTTATGCATGATACTTATAGCTTTGTATTTCTCTCGGATCTATCTGTTTGGTTTGGCCAACTAGATTGATTTTTCTTGCAATGGGAGAGGTGCTTTGTGGTGGGTTCAGTCTTATGGTGCTCAATCCCAGTGATAGAAAGGGACATGACACGTATTTGTATCATTGCCATTAATGATAAAACAATGGGGTTTATTCATATCGCTTGAGTTTACGTTGTCTACATCATGTAATCTCGTTTAAGGCGTTACTCCATTCTTTATGAACTTAATACTCTAGATACATGTTGGATAGCGGTCGATCTGTGGAGTAACAGTAGTAGATGCAGGAAAGAGTCGGTCTACTTGACTCGGACGTGATGCCTATATACATGATCATTGCCTTGGATACCATCATAACTATGCACTTTTCCGTCAATTGCCCAATAGTAATTTGTTTACCCACTGTAAGCTATGTTCAAGAGATAAACCTCTAATGAAAACTATGGCCCCGGGTCTATCTTTATCATATATAAAATCCAAAAGTACCTTGCTGCAATTTATTTACTTTTATTTTAATTTGTGTTTTTTGTTTATCTGTCTATCACTATGAGATTTGATCCTTGCAATTAACCGTCAAGGGGTTGACAATGCCTTCTTTGCGTTGGGTGCAAGTATTTGTTATTTTGTGTGTAGGTGATGTTCACAAGGTATTCTGTGGTTCTCCTACTGGATTGATAACCTTCGTTCTTAACTGAGGGAAATAATTATCTCTATTGTACTCCATCATCCTCTCCTCTTTGGGGAAATCCCAACGCAACTCACAAGTAGCAGGAAGAATTTCTGGCGCCGTTGGTAGGGAGACATCACCAACACCTATCAAGTACAATCGCATAAACTTTCATCTAATTGGATTTACTTTCATTTGCCATTTGCCTCTCGTTTTCATATCCCCCACTTCCAAAATGTTTTCACAAAAACAAAAAAAATCGTTTGCCTTTTTGCTTGTTTGCTTGCTTTGTCGTGATGTCTCAAGAAAATACAAAGTTGTGTGACTTTTCCAACACTAATAATAATGATTTTATTAGTATTCCGATTCCTCCTCCTGCCACTAGTGTGGAGTCTTGTCATATTAATGTCGCTTTGCTAAATCTTGTTATGAAAGAACAATTTTCTGGTAGTCCTAATGAAGATGTTGCATCCATCTTAACACTTTCGCTGAATTGTGTGATATGCAAAAAAATATGTGGATAATGATATTGTCAAATTAAAATTATTTCCGTTCTCACTAAGTGATCACGCTAAAACTTGGTTTTCATCCTTGCCACAAAATAGTATTGATTATTGGGATAAGTGTAAGGATGCTTTTATTGCTAAGTATTTTCCTCTTGCGAAAATTATTTCTCTTAGAAATCAAATTATGACGTTTAAGCAACTTGAGCATGAACATGTTGCCAAATCTTCGGACAGGATGAAATTAATGATAAGAAATTGCCCTACTCATAGTTTAAGCCTATGGATGATCGTACAAGAAATTTATGTCGAATTGAACTTTGTTTCTAGAAATCTTTTAGATTTCGCCGCAGGTGGTACTATTATGGAAATCACACTAGGAGAAGCTACAAAATTTCTTGACAATATTATGGCAAATTATTCACAATGGCATACTAAAAGATCTCCTACTAGTAAAAAGTGGATTATGTTGAAGAAATTAATACTTTCAGTGATAAAGTAGATGCGCTTATGAAAATGGTTGCTAGGAAGAGTGCCCATAATGATCCTAATGATGTGCCATTGTTTAGTTTCATTGAGCAAAATAATGACCCCGTAGGTGTGGATTTTGTCTCCGAAACAATTTCAATAGTAATTCTTATATATGTAATTTTAATCCTAGGTTGTTTCTTCGAAATTCCTCAAATAATTATGGCAATTCCTATGGTAATTGTTATAATAATAATAATAATAATAATAATAATAATGATAATAATAATAATAATAATAATAATAATAATAATAATAATAATAACTACTACAACAACAACAATAATAATAATAATAATATTAATAATAATAATAGGATGCCCTCTAATCTTGGAAGTAATATTAAATAATTTATTAATTCTCAAAAGGTTTTCAATAATATTATAGAATAAAAATTGAGTAAACTTGATGATATGTCTAGGAGCATGGATAGAATTGTTCACGATGTGGAAAATCTCAAATGTAAAATTTTGCCACCTCATGTCTACTATGCAACTTTATTCTTGTAGACTCGTGTTGGGCCTCCAAGCCCGGAGTTTTGTAGGACAGTAGCATTTTCCCCCAAGTGGATGACCTAAGGTTTATCAATCCGTGGGAGGCATAGGATGAAAATGGTCTCTCTGAAACAACCCTTCAACCAAATACAAGAAATCTCTTGTTTCCCCAACACACCCACTACTGCAGGATGCTGCTAACGCGACACTACGATCAGAGACCCTTTGACAAAACTGTGTGCGATGCACTAATCGCAAACGGTGGTGTCAAAAAACCGTTAAAAACGTGCAAAACGTTTGCGATGACGGATGCATCAAACACGGTTTAGATTTTAGTTGTGTGTGTGATACATTTCTAGTGTATCTATAATTTTTGATTGTTCCATGCTATTATATTATCTGTTTTGGATGTTTTGTATGCATTTATATGCTATTTTATATGATTTTTGGAACTAACCTATTAACCTAGAGCCCAGTGCTAGTTTCTGTTTTTCCTTCTTTGTGAGTTCTACAGAAAAGGAATACCAAACGGAGTCCAATTGACCTGAAAATTCACGGAGATTGTGTTTGGACCAGAAGAAGCCCACAGAGCATCGGAGATGGACCAGAAGACTCCCGAGGCCACCACGAGGGCGGAGGGCGCGCCCCCCTACCTCATGGCTTCCTCGTGGACCCCCCTGACTTGTTCCCGACGCCAACACCTCTTATATATCTCCAAACTTCCAGAACAGAAAGAAGATCGCGAGTTTCGCTATCGCAAGCCTCTGTAACCACCAAAAACCAATTGGGACCCTGTTCCGGCACCCTGCCGGAGGGGGAAACCATCATCGGTGGTCATCTTCATCATAGCAGCGCTCACCATGACAAGGAGGGAGTACTTCACCCTTGGGGCTGAGGGTATGTACGAGTAGCTATGTGTTTGATCTCTCTCTCTCTCATGTTCTTGATTTGGCACGATCTTCATGTACCGCGAGCTTTGCTATTATAGTTGGATATTATGATGCTTCTCCCCCTCTACCTTCTTGTAATGGATTGAGTTTTGCCTTTGAAGTTATCTTATCGGATTGAGTCTTTAAGGATTTGAGAACACTTGATGTATGTCTTACATGTGCTTATCTGTGGTGACAATATTCACGTGATCCATTTGATGTATGTTTTGGTGATCAACTTGCGGGTTCAGTGACCTTGTGAACTTATGCATAGTGGTTGGAACATGTTTTAATCTTGAGTCTCTGGTAGAAACTTTGGGGCACTTTTTGAAGTTCTTTGTGTTGGTTGGAATAGATAAATCTCAGATTGTGTGATGCATATCATATAATCCAACCCGCGGATACTTGAGGTGACATTGGAGTATGTAGGTGACATTAGGGTCTTGGTTGATGCGTGTCTTAAGGTGTTATTTTACTACGAACTATAGGGCTATTTGTGACACTTATAGGAATAGCCCAATGGATTGATCGGAAAGAATAACTTTGAGATGGTTTTGTACCCTCCAATAATCTATTCTCTTTGTTTGTCCTCCGTTATTAGGGACTTTGGAGTGACTCTTTGTTGCACATTGAGGGATTGTTATATGATGTTATCATTTTTGAGAGAACTTGCACTAGTGAAAGTATGAATCCTAGGCCTTGTTTCGAAGCATTGCAATACCGTTTTCGCTCACTTTTGTTACTTGCTACCTTGATATTACAAAAACCCATATCTACTATCCATATTGCACTTGTGTCACGATCTCTTCACCGAACTAGTGCACCTATACAATTAAACATTGTATTGGGTGTGTTTGGGACACAAGAGACTCTTTGTTATTTGGTTGCATGGTTGTTTGAGAGAGACCATCTTCATCCTATGACTCCCATGGATTGATAAACCTTAGTTTATCCACTTGAGGGAAATTTGCTACTGTCCTACACACCTCTGCACTTGGAGGCCCGACAACGTCTAGAAGAGGAAGGTTGCATAGTGGATATCAAGCTCTTTTCTGCTGCTGTTGCCGGAGAGGTTAGTGCTTGAAGGTATATCTTTAGATCTTGCAATTGAATCTTTTAGTTTCTTGTTTTATCACTAGTTTAGTCTATAAAAGAAAACTACAAAAAATGGAATTGAGGTTGCCTCATATGCTTCATCTTTTTAATATCTTTCATGAAAATGATGGAAAGGAAAATTGTGCTCAAGTGTTAGAATAAGAAATCTATAAAATGTTTGGCATAAAATATTTGAATGATGAGCATGATTGCAATGTTGTTAGTATGAATTCTTTGAATATCCATGATGCTAATGATATGCAAAGCTACAAGCTTTGGGATGCTATGTTTTATGAATATGATATTTTTAGTCCCCCAAGTTTTGATGAGAATATTTATTATGATGAAAGCATGCCTCCTATTTATGATGATTATAATGATGAAAGCGGGTTTGGAAGAGTGTCAACTTTTGGAAGTAACGATCCCACTATTTTGGAGGGTATCGAATCTTATTGTGATAATTATGAAAGTGGATTTGGAGAGGTCGTGACTTTATTTAGTGATGAATCCACTATTTCAGAAGAGGTTCCAATTGATTATGAGAATAAAGTTGCTATCTATGACGTCTATTGTGAAGACATGTATGTTATAAAGAATAATGATAACCATGAAACTTGTCATCATATTTTAATTTTCAACTGGATTATGCCTCACATGATAGTTATTTTGTTGAGTTTGCTCCCACTATTCCGAATGAGAAGAATTTTGCTTATGTGGAGAGTAGTAAAATTTATATGCTTGTGCATCATGAGAATAATGCTTTATGTGATGGTTACATTTTTGAATTCATTTATGATGCTACTGAAAATTTTTATGAGGTAGGAGTATATGCGTGTAGGAATTGCAATAATATCAAGTTTCCTCTCTATGTGCTTAAAATCTTGAAGTTTTGCTTGTTTTACCTTCCTATGCTAGTTGATTCTTGTTCCCATAAGTTCTTTTCTCACAGAATCCCTATGCATAGGAAGTGGGTTAGACTTAAATTTTCTAGTCATATTCTTCATGATGCTCTCTTTGTGTTTCAATTCTTATCTTTTATATGTGCATCATTGAAATCATCATGCCTAGCTAAAAGGCATTAAAGAAAAGCGCTTGTTGGGAGACAACCCAATATTTACCCCTACTGTTTTTATATGCTCACATGATTATGCTACTGTAGTAAGCATGTTTTGTAGATTTTGTTTCAAGAAATTGCAAAGTAAAGCCTTTGGGATCATGTTGGGTGATAGTTGATTTGATCTTGCTGAAAAACAGAAACTTTTTGCTCATGATAACAATTCTTATTTTTAACAGAAGAGCGATTTTTAGTTGATTATTTTTGAAGATGATTGACAAACAAATTTCTCAGGTTTTCCTAAGTTTTCAGAATTTTGGGAGTTACAAAAGTATTCGAGAGTTACCGATTACTACAGACTGTTCTGTTTTTGACAGATTATGTTTTTTATGTGTTGTTTGTTATTTTGATGAACCTATGAGTATCGGATGGTATGAACCATGGAGAAGTTGGAATATAGTAGACATAACACCAATACGAATTTAGAATGAGTTCACAGCAGTACCTAAGTGGTGGTTTATTTTCTTATACTAACGGATTTCATAAGATTTTCTGTTGAGTTTTGTGTTGTGGAGTTTTCAAGTTTTGGGTAAAGATTCGATGGACTATCGAATAAGGAGTGGCAAGAGCCTAAGCTTGGCGATTCCCAAGTCACCCCAAGGTAATATTCAAGGACAACCAAGCAACTAAGCTTGGGGATGCCCCGGATGGCATCCCCTCTTTCGTCTTTGTTCATCGGTAAGTTTACTTGAGGCTATATTTTTATTCACCACATGATATGTGTTTTGCTTGGAGCATCATTCTATTTTATAAATACCCTCAGCCCCGAGGGTGAACTAATCCCTCCTCGTCATGGAGAGCGCCGGGATGATGAAGATGGCCACCGGTGAGGAATCCCCCCCTCCGGCATGGTGCCGGAACAGGCTCCCGAGAGGTTTTTGGTGGCTACAGAGGCTTGCGGCGGCGGAACTCCCGATCTATCTTCTTACTCGATGTTTTTAGGGTACGTAGGCTTATATAGGCGAAAGAAGCCGGTCGAGGGAGCCTCGAGGGGCCCATGAGAGGGTAGGGCGCGCCCAAAGGGGGTGGGCGCGCCCCCTGTCTCGTGGCTTCCTCGATGCTCCCCCGGCTTGCACTCCAAGTCTCCTGGATCATAATCTTTCCAAAAATCACGCTGCCGAAGGTTTCATTCCGTTTGGACTCCGTTTGATATTCCTTTTCTTCGAAATACTGAAACAGGCAATAAAACAACAATATGGGCTGGGCTTCCGGTTAATAGGTTAGTCCCAAAAGTAATATAAAAGTGTATAATAAAGCCTGTAAACATTCAAAACAGATAATAAAATAGCATGAATGCTTCATAAATTATAGATACGTTGGAGACGTATCACCTCCTCCTGCTTTGTGGTGGATTAGCATCGCGGTGGGCTGAGGAAGAACTGGTATAGAGGAAGAAACAACCTCAAGAGGTCTGTTCTTGTGTTGGTGTCAGCTGGTGAGGGTTCGGATGGATCCGCCCCTTCTACGGCGGTGGCTAACCTATATTTATAGTGGCCTTGCTCCTCTTCCCCCAAAATGAAGGCGGGAAGGGATCCCACAATGGCCAAGTTTGAAGGAAGACAAATAGTACATCTTATCCTGACAAAAAGTGGTCTTCGCGTGCAAAGCTTCTGGCGGTGACGCCGTGGTGGGCTCGGTGATGAAATCCATCCTACCGTCCTAGCGGTCTTGGTCATGTAGCATGGGAATGGAAACCTTTGGGTGATTCCTCGGGACTCCGCGCCTATGCTTGCCTCCATTGCACCAAAGAGGAAACATGCTGCTCTGCGCCCGCTGGCGCCCGCCTGGCCATGGTCGTCATGGCTTACATCATCCGAACCTCCTGAGGTGGGCGCTTGCATAGGAATCTCCACTCCTCAGGAGAGAGCCTAGGGAGGCCGCTCCCTCTGGAGGTCTTGGTGTCGTCCGCCTCGCGAGGGTCTTGTCTTCTCGATGCATAAGATGGGCCATACCTGGCCGCTGACAGAGCCACGTTGTGGGCCGCAGGCAGGCAAGTCTAGCTACCTGGTTTCCAGAATGCCGACAGTAGCCCCCGGGCCCAAGGCGCACTCGGACTTGGCTTCGAGGCGAAGCCGAAGGGCACGGGTGAAGAGCCGCGGGGCCCAATCTCCTGCAGTCGAGTCGACGCGTGGTGCTTGATAAGATGTGGGCGTCCCCACTTCCCCACGTAGCCCCGGTTCCTCCTTGATTGGACAACTGCCTGGTGCACGTAGAAAGGCCATCATTGCTCGGGGGTACTTACCTTTTCTCCCTTTCCTGCTGGCGCGCGCCGTCTTCACTAGAATCCTCACCTGCTCCAGTCCACCTTGCCGTCATGGCCCCCAAACCGAAGAGGGGAAAGCATGTGTGGTCGTGGAGCCCGCACCTGGTTCGGGGCCAGTGTTGGAGCGGTCCATGGTGATTAACCGAGAGAGGCTGGACAAGGTCCGGCAAGCTCTTGCCATCGATTCCAACGAGTGGAGGGCGACGACGGTCTGGCGTGCTTCGTGGGTCTTGGTCGATATGGAGGCCACCAAGATCCCTCTTCACCTCCATGCTCTCCTCGCCGGCCTGCTGCCCCCGTTCTCCGACTTCCTCAACGTTGTGCTTTCACATTACCAGATCCATGCGCTGCATCTAGACCACAGCATCGTCCTCCTCTCCGCTTTTGCATTCTTGTGTGATGCCTTCATTAGCATCGCCCCATCCGTGGCCTTGCTCCGCCACTTCCTCTTGCTTCGCCTGGTTGATGACAGGCAACGCTTAGGGTGTGTGTCACAGGCGGCAGCAGCCACTGCCGGCTCCGGCATCAACTTATCCCTCCGCCCGGCATGAGGGGGTTCCGGAGGCATTGGGTGTATGTAGACGCCACTGTGCTCAACCCCTTCTTCTTCTTCCAACGGCGCTAGCGGAGCCGAGCTCCGGTTGGGGGCTGATATGTCCATTTTGCATCATGCTTTTATATCAATATATATTGCATTATGGGCTGTTACTACACATTATGTCACAATACTTATGCCTTTTCTCACTTATTGTACAAGGTTTACATGAAGAGGGAGAATGCCGGCAGCTGGAATTCTAGGCTGGAAAAGGAGCAAATATTAGAGACGTATTCCGCACAACTCCAAAAGTCCTGAAACTCCACGAAATCCAGTTTTGGAATATATTAAAAATATTGGGCAAAGAAAGCACCAGAGGGGGTCCACCCACAGTCCACGAGGGTGGAGGGTGCGCCCCTGCCTCGTGGGTCACCTGGCATCCCCCCGATGCCCATATTCATCTATATGGTGTCTTTTGCCCTGGAAACAATCATAAGGAAGCTTTCGGGACGAAGCGACGCCGTCTCAAGGTGGAACCTTGACGGAGCCAATCTAGGGTTTTGGCGGAGCTGTTCTGCCGGGGAAACATCCTTCCGAGAGGGGGAAGTCATCGCCATCATCATCACCATTGATCCTCTAGTCGAGAGGGGGTCATTTCCTTCTGCTCCTCTTTGGGTTTGACACTCTTACTTATCGAAAGGGCTATGATAGATCCCCTATACTTGTGGGTCATCAAGACTCTTTTCTGGCGCCGTTACCGGGGAGTGAAGTGCCTTTGGTAGGTGGAATTTGGTAAGGAAAAATTTATATAGTGTGCTGAAATTTACTGTCAATTGTTACTATGGAAAATAATCCTTTGAGGGGCTTGTTTGGGGTATCTTCACCCCGACCAGAAGCAAAAAGAGTTGCTCCTCAACCTACTTAACCTATTGAAAATGTCTACTTTGAAATTCCTTCGGGTATGATAGAGAAACTGCTAGCTAATCCTTTTACAAGAGATGGAACATTACATCTCGATATGCACCTAATCTATGTGGATGAAGTTTGTGGATTATTTCAGCTTGCAGGTATGCGCGAGGATGTTATCAAGAAGAAGGTATTCCCTTTATCTTTTAAGGGAAAGGCATTGACATGGTTTAGGCTATGTGATATTGGATCATGGAACTACAACCGATTGAAATTGGAATTTCATCAGAAGTTTTATCCTATGCATCTGGTTCATCGTGATTGTAATTATAAAATAATTTTTGGCCTCGCTAAGGAGAGAGTATCGCTCAAGCTTGGGGGAGGATTAAGTCAATGTTATATTCATGCACCAATCATGTGCTCTCAAGAGAAATTATTATTCAAAAAATTTATGCCCGGCTTTCTCTCAATAATCGCTCCATGCTCGATACTTCTTGTACTAGTTCTTTTATGATTAAGACTATTTAATTCATATGGGATTTATTGGAAAGAATTAAATGCAACTCTGAAAATTGGGAACTCGACGAAGGTAAGGAGTCGGGTATAACACCTAAGTTTGATTGTGTTAAATCTTTTATGGATACCGATGCTTTTCGTGAATTTAGCACTAAATATGGACTTGACTCTGAGATAGTAGCTTCTTTCTGTGAATCATTTGCTACTCATCTTGATCTCCCTAAGGAGAAGTGGTTTAAATAGCATCCTCCCATTGAAGTAAAGGTAGTAGAACTTATTAAAGTTGAATAAAAGACTATTACTTATAATGTTGATCCTATTGTTCCTATTGCTTATATTGAGAAACCACCTTTCCTGTGAGAATAAAGGATCATGCTAAAGCTTCAACTATTGTTCGTAAGAGTAATGTTAGAACACCCACACCCCCTGAGAAAATTAAAGTTGAACCTAGTATTGCTATGGTTAAAGATCTCTTGCTCGATAATATTGATGGGCATGTTATTTACTTCTGTGATGAAGCTGCTAAAATTGCTAGACCCAATACTAAAAATAAACATAGACTGGTTGTTGGCATGTGTGTTGTTTCTGTTAAAATAGGAGATCATTGTTATCATGGCTTATGTGATATGGGTTCTAGTGCGAGTGCAATACCTCATTCCATATACGAAGAAATTATGCATGACATCGCACCTGCTGAAATAGAAGGTATTGTTGTTACTATTAAACTTTCCAATAGAGATACTATTTAACCAATTGGGATTGTTAGAGGTGTTGAAGTCTTGTGTGGGAAAGTTAAATATCCTACTGATTTTCTTGTTCTTGGTTTCCCACAAGATGACTTTTGTCCCGTTATATTTGGTAGACCCTTCTTGAATAATGCTAATGCTAAGGTAGACGGCGAAAAGGATATTGTTACTGTTGGGTTAGGGGATATGTCTCATGACTTTAATTTTGCTAAATTTCGTAGACAACCCCATGATAAAGAATTGCCTAGTAAAGATGAGATTATTGGTCTTGCTTCTATTGTCGTGCCTCCTAATGATCCTTTAGAGCAATACTTGTTAGACCATGAAAATGATATGTTTATGAATGAAAGAAGGGAAATAGATGAATTCTTTAAACAGGGACCTATTTTGAAACACAACTTGCCTGTTGAAATCCTTGGGGATCCTCCTCCACCCAAGGATGATCCCGTGTTTGAGCTTAAACCTTTACCCGATACCCTTAAATATGCTTTATCTTGATGAAAAGAAGATATATCTTATTATTAGTGCTAACCTTTCAGAGCATGAAGAAGAGAAATTATTGAAAACTCTGAAGAAGCACCGTGCTGCTATTGGGTATACTCTTGATGATCTTAAGGGCATTAGTCCCACTCTATGCCATCACAAAATAAAACTGGAGAAAGATGCTAAACCAGTTGTTGATCATCAACGACGGTTAAATCCTAAGATGAAAGAAGTGGTAAGAAATGAAATACTAAAGCTTCTGGAGGCAGGTATAATTTATCTTGTTGCTGATAGTCAGTGGGTAAGTCATGTCCATTGTGTCCCTAAGAAGGGAGGTATTAATGTTCTTCCTAATGATAAGGATGAATTGGTCCCGCAAAGAATAGTGACAGGTTATAGAATGGTAACTGATTTCTGTAAATTAAATAAAGCTACTAGAAAAGATCATTACCGCTTACCTTTTATTGATCAAATGCTAGAAAGATTGTCCAAACATACACATTTTTTCTTTCTAGATAGTTATTCTGGTTTCTTTCAAGTACCTGTGTCAAAATAGGATCAGGATAGGACCACTTTTACTTGCCCTTTCGGTACCTTTGCTTATACACGTATGCCTTTTGGTTTATGTAATGCACCTGCTACCTTTCAAAGATGTATGACTTCTATATTCTCTGACTTTTGTGAAAAGATTGTTGAGGTTTTCATGGATGATTTCTCCGTGTATGGAACTTCGTTTAATGATTTCTTAAGCAACCTTGATCGAGTTTTGTAGAGATGTGAAAAAACTAATCTTGTCTTGAATTGGGAGAAGTGCCACTTTATGGTTAATGAAGGTATTGTCTTGGGGCATAAAATTTCTGAAAGAGGTATTGAAGTTGATAAAGCTAAAGTTGATGCTATTGAAAAGATGTCGTGTCCTAAGGACATCAAAGGTATAAGAAGTTTCCTTGGTCATGCCGGTTTTTATAGGAGGTTCATTAAAGACTTCTCAAAAAATTCTAGGCCTCTGACTAATCTCTTACAAAAACATGTTCCTTTTATGTTTGATGATGATTGTGTAGAAGCATTTGAAATACTTAAGAAAGCCTTGATTTCTGCACCTATTGTTCAGCCGCCTGATTGGAATTTACCCTTTGAAATTATGTGTGATGCTAGTGATTATGATGTAGGTGTTATTCTAGGGCAAAGAGTTGATAAGAAATTAAATGTTATCCAATATGCTAGTAAAAATCTAGACAATGCCCAGAGAAATTATGCCACTACTGAAAAAGAATTTTTAGCAGTGTATTTGCTTGTGATAAGTTCAAACCTTATATTGTTGATTCCAAAGTAACTTTTCACACTGATCATGCTGCTATTAAATACCTTATGGAAAAAAGATGCTAAACCTAGACTTATTAGATGGGTTCTCTTGCTACAAGAATTTAATTTGCATATTATTGATAGAAAGAGAGCTGAGAACCCTGTTGCAGACAACTTGTCTAGGTTAGAAAATGGTCTTGATGACCCACTACCTATTGTTGATAGCTTTCTTGATGAACAATTAGCTATCATAAATGCGTACTGCTCCATGCTATGCTGATTATGCTAATTACATTGTTGCTAAATTTATACCACCTAGTTTCACATACCAGGAAAAGAAAAAGTTTTTCTATGATTTAAGACATTACTTCTGGGATGACCCACACCTTTATAAAGAAGGAATAGATGGTGTTATTAGACGTTGTGTACCTGAGCATGAATAGGAACAGATCCTATGCAAGTGTCACTCCGAGGCGTATGGAGGACATCACGCTGGAGATAGAACTGCACATAAGGTATTGCACTCCGGTTTTTATTGGCCTACTCTCTTCAAAGAAGCCCGTAAGTTTGTCTTGTCTTGTGATGTATGTCAAAGAATTGGTAATATTAGTAGACGTCAAGAAATGCCTATGATCTATTCACTTGTTATTGAACCATTTGATGTTTGGGGCTTTGATTATATGGGACCTTTTCCTTCCTCTAATGGGTATACACATATTTTAGTTGTTGTTGTTTACGTTACTAAGTGGGTAGAAGCTATTCCAACTAGTAGTGCTGATCATAACACTTCTATTAAGATGTTAAAGAAGTTATTTTTCCGAGGTTTGGAGTCCCTATATACTTAATGACTAGCGGTGGTTCACATTTTATTCATGGTGCTTTTAGTAAAATGCTTGCTAAGTATGATGTTAATCATAGAATTGCATCTCCATACCATCCACAGTCTAGTGGTCAAGTAGAATTGAGTAATAGAGAGATTAAATTAATTTTATGAAAGATTGTTAATAGATCTAGAAAGAATTGGTACCAGAAACTTGATGATGCATTATGGGCCTATAGAACTGCATATAAAAATCCTATGGGTATGTCTCCATATAAAATGGTTTATGGAAAAGAATGTCACTTACCTCTCGAACTAGAACAAAAGGCATATTGGGCCATTAAAGAGCTCAATTATGATTTCAAACTTGTCGGTGAGAAGATACTATTTGACATTAGCTCACTTGATGAATGGAGAACCCATGCCTATGAGAACGCCAACCTGTTTAAAGAAAAAGTTAAAAGATGGCATGACAAATGGATACAAAAGCGTGAGTTTAATGTAGGTGATTATGTTTTGCTGTACAACTCTCGTTTAAGATTTTTTTTCAGGAAAACTTCTCTCTAAATGGGAAGGTCCTTACGTTATAGAGGAGGTCTATCGTTCCGATGCCATAAAAATTAACAGCGCAGAAGGCACAAATCCGAAGGTGGTGAACGGTCAAAGAATCAAACATTATATCTCAAGTAATCCCATAAATGTTGAAACCAATTTTATTGACACCGTAACCCCGGAGGAGTACATAAGGGACACTTTCTTGAACGTTTCAGACTTCGAAAAGGAATAGGTATGTGGTACGGTAAGTAAACCAACTCCAAAACAGTTCTAATAGCAATTTTCCTCCATTTTGGAATATCTAAAAAATAGGAAAATAAGAAGTAGTCCGAAAGGGACAGGAGGCATCCACGAGGGTGGAGGACGCGCCCTACCCCCCGGGCACCCCCTGCCTCGTGGACACCTCGTGTGCCCTCCGGACTCTGTTTTCTTGCATGATACTTCTTTTAGTCGGTAAAAATTCATTATATAAACTCCCGAAGGTTTTGACCACCGTACCACGACAAAATCCTCTACTTTTGTTTTGAGCTGTTTTTCTGACAGATCTAGATCACCATGACATCTTCAAGCGCCCCCAAGGACAAGTTTTTCGAGAAGGTCATCAACCCGTACCTAGAGGAGGTGCTGCAACACCCTCAAACCATTGAGGTGCGTGAGGGGGTTCTGCACATCCGTGATGTTGAGGGACCAAGTAGGACCAGAAGCGTGGAGACAACACTCGAAGCAATGGAGCAACAAGTTTTCGAGTGCCAAGGGATGGTGGAACACGGACTCAACGCCAACCACATGATGATCGCGGAGTTCACCAACAACCACAAGCTGGATGCCAACAACATTGGGAAGACCATCTTCAAGCTTCACAAGAAAATCGAGCACCTCCAAGCCCAGATCTATGACCTACAAAACCAAAACTGTGAGTATGAATATAGATTCAAGAGGATGAGTTTGGCTGCAGATTTGAGAATCTCGGAGACTCAATCATCCTTCTATGATGGTGAGCCTATGCCTTGGAAGATGGATGACATGCCTACATCATCAACAACTCCATCATCACCACCTCCGAAGAAAGAGACATGAACACATGGGTATGGACACTCCCCTTGGCAACTGCCAAGCTTGGGGGAGGTGCCTCGGTATCGTATCACCATCACACTTCTATCATTACCGTCTTTCTTAGTTTGATCCTTTTGGTTTATATCTTGATCTAGTCACTACTAGAAAAAGGGCTGCTAGTGGCGCACCTGTTTTCGCTACTAATGGTGCACTACAGGTGCGCCATTAGTATCTGGTATACTAATGGCGCACCACATAGAAGGGCGCCATTAGTAACAAAAAAAATTCAAAAAAATTTCAAAAAAAAAATTTCAACTTTTTTTCTTAATCTCAGGTCACTATGGCTTAATCTCGGGTCAATATGCTTAATCTCAAGTCAAATCGCACTCTATGGTCAAACTTCCCGGAAGGTCACCCATCCTCACACTACTCCAATCCGAGCACGCTTAACTTCGCAGTTCTATCCAACCCCAGCACTAGCTCACTTCACAGGCACTTGTTGATATATCTATTATATCAATCATATTAAACCTTCTTGATGTCTAGGAATTTGTTCATGTTCATTAGTATGATGAAATTTTGAAAAAATATTTCAAACTTCCCGGTCATATTACGTATCATATTTCGAAAAAAATCAAAAAAAAATTGAAACCAATTTTTTTCTGTTACTAGTGGCGCACCTAGCAAACGGTGCGCCACTAGTAAGTTTGAATTTTTTTCCATTTTTTCCCTCAAGATCTTAAAAGCCCCGTAACTTTTTTTCTGTTAGGTTTTGGGGATTTTGAAAATGTTTAACGGGGTTCGCCCGGTTAAATTCGGATGTAACTTTTCGAGTAGATGATTTTTCATATAAAAAACTTTTTAATCCGAGTTCGTATGCAAAAGTTATGCCAATTTTACAAATTCCAGAGAGATTTTGCAAATGAAGTCGAAATTCATATTTGTAAATTTTCCCAACAAGTAGACCACATATCACATGGGAAACTTATTTTCTTTTATTTTTTTGACATTTCCATCATTTTCTTTTATTTTTTTTAAAACTGAAAAGGCAGTCCACCGGGGGGTGCATTCGGTGGAATTTTTGGGCCAAGTTAGTAATGGCGCACCGTGGGAGTGGTGCGCCATTACTAGTTCAACTAGTAATCGCGCACCACACACATGGTGCGCCATTACTAGTTTTGAAAAAAAATTGAAAAAAAATTACTAGTGGTGCGCCATTACTAGTTTAACTAGTAATGGCGCACTATCCACTGGTGCGCCAATACTAGTTTTGAAAAAAATAAAAAAAATTGAAAAAATTACTAGTGGCGCACCGTGGATGTGGTGCGCCATTACTAGTTTAACTAGTAATGGCGCACTATCCACTAGTGTGCCATTACTAGTTTTGAAAAAAAATGAAAAAAAATTGTTACTAATGGCGCACCACATGTCTGGTGCGCCATTAGTGGCCATATCATCTATAGCCCTTTTCCTAGTGTTGAGTAGAATAAAGTTTAGTATAATCTAGCTTTGAGTTTTTATGTTGATCCCCATCTATGTAATCGAGTCTGTGAGCTATATATAATAAAGTTCAGTTTTGAGTCGAGGGCTTTGCTATGATCTTGAGGGAATAGAAGAAAAAAAGGAATAAAAATATCATATTGATCTTATGGAGAGTAATGGCTTCACATATAAAGAGTATGACAAATAAAAGTTGTTGAGAGTTGACAAACATAGTTTTGGTCATCGTTGGAATTAATAGGAAGTAATAAAGAAAGAGAGGTTTTCACATATAAATATACTATCTTGGACATCTTTTATGATTGTGAGCACTCATTAAAATATGACATGCTAAAAGGTTGATATTGGACAAGGAAGACAACATAATGGGTTATGTTTTCTTATATCTGAAATAAATTATATTGTCACGGATCATCCAACATGTTGAGCTTGCATTTCCCCCTCATGCTAGCCAAATTCTTTGCACCAAGTAGAGATACTACTTGTGCTCCGAAACATCCCTAAACCCAGTTTTGCCATGAGAGTCCACCGTATCTACCTATGGATTGAGTAAGATCCTTCAAGTAAGTTCTCATTGTTGCAAGCAATAAAAATTGCTCTCTAAATATGTATGATCTATTAGTGTGGAGAAAATAAGCTTTATACGAGCTTGTGATATAGAAGAAATAAAAGCGACGGACTGCATAATAAAGGTCCCTATCACAAGTGGCAATATAAAGTGACGTTCTTTACATTAAGACTTTGTGCATCCAACCATAAAAGCTCATGACAACCTCTGCTTCCCTCTGTGAAGGGCCTATCTTTTATTTATTTATTGTCTTCTAGCTTATACAAGAGTCATGGTGGTCTTCACCTTTCCTTTTTACACTTTATCCTTTGGCAAGCACTATGTGTTGGAAAGATCTTGATATATATATCCAATTGGATGTAGGTTTTTATAAAATATAAGGTAGAAGGTTGGGAGGCAAAACTATAAGCCCCAATCTTTCTTTGTGTCCTATTGAAACTTCATACCCATAAGTATCGTGTGAGTGTTAGCAATTGTGAAAGACTAGATGATAGTTCAGTATGTGGACTTGCTGAAAAGCTCTTACATTGACTCTTTCCGATGTTATGATAAATTCCAATTGCTTCAATGACTAAGATTATAGTTTGCTAGTTTCAATGAAGTTGCTGATTCACACTTTACGTTGTGAATTGATTGTAAGTTTAGCATAAGAAATCATATGACAAAAATATATATGTTGCTGTTCTAAGAATGATCATGATGCCCTCATGTCAGTATTTTATTTTATCGACACCTTTATCTCTAAACATGTGGACATATTTTTCGATATCGGCTTCCGCTTGAGGACAAGCGAGGTCTAAGCTTGGGGCAGTTGATACGTCCATTTTGCATCATGCTTTTATATCAATATTTATTGCATTATGGGTTGTTACTACACATTATGTCACAATACTTATGCCTTTTCTCTCTTATTTTACAAGGTTTACATGAAGAGGGAGCATGCCGGCAACTGGAATTCTGGGCTGGAAAAGGAGCAATTATTAGAGACCTACTCTGCATAACTCCAAAAGTCATGAAACTCCACGAAAGTCAGTTTTGGAATATACTAAAAATATTGGGTGAAGAAAGCACCGGAGGGGGCCACCCACAGTCCACGAGAGTGGAAGGCGCGCCCCCTGCCTTGTGGGCCACCTGGCAGCCACCCCCCCACCCCCCAAGGCCCATCTTCTGCTATATGGTGTCTTTTGCCCAGGAAAAAATCATAAGGAAGCTTTCAGGACGAAGCGACACCATCTCGAGGCGGAACCTTGGTGGAACCAATCTAGGGCTCCGGCGGAGCTGTTCTGCCGGGGAAACATCCCTCCAGGAGGGGGAAATCATCGCCATTGTCATCACCATCGATCCTCTCATCGAGAGGGGGGTCAATCTCCATCAACATCTTCACCAGCACCATCTCCTCTCAAACCCTAGTTCATCTCTTATATCCGATCGTTGTCTCAAAATTTCAGATTGGTACCTGTGGGTTACTAGTAGTGTTGATTACTCCTTGTAGTTGATGCTAGCTAGTTGGTTTATTCGGTGGAAGATCATATGTTCAGATCCTTTATGCATATTAATACCCCTCTAATTATGGACATGAATATGATTTGTGAGTAGTTACGTTTGTTCCTGAGGACATGGGAGAAGTCTTGTTATAAGTAGCCATGTGAATTTGGTATTCGTTCGATATTTTGATGAGATGTATGTTGTCTTTCCTCTAGTGGTGTTATGTGAATGTCGACTACCTGACGCTTCACCATTGTTTGGGCCTAGGGGAAGGCATTGGGAAGTAATAAGTAGATGATGGGTTGCTAGAGTGACAGAAGCTTAAACCCTAGTTTATGCGTTGTTTCGTAAGGGGCTGATTTGGATCCATATGTTTCATGCTATGGTTAAGGTTACCTTAATTCTTCTTTCGTAGTTGCGGATGCTTGCAAGAGGGGTTAATCATAAGTGGGATGCTTGTCCAAGGAAGGGCAGTAATCAAGCACCGGTCTACCCACATATCAAATTATCAAAGTAACAAACGTGAATCATATGAGCATGATGAAAACTAGCTTGATGATAATTCCCATGTGTCCTCGGGAGAGCTTTGCTTTATATAAGAGTTTCTCCAGGCTTGTCCTTCACTACAAAAGGATTGGGCCACCTTGCTGCACCTTGTTACTCTTGTTACTTGTTACCCATTACGAACTATCTAATCACAAAACTATCTGTTACCGATAATTCCAGTGCTTGCAGAGAATACCTTACTGATAACCAATTGTCATTTCCTTCCACTCCTCGTTGCATTCGACACTCTTACTTATCGAAAGGACTACGATAGATCCCCTATACTTGTGGGTCATCAAGGGCACGCGGAGCTCGCCAATCCGCAGGTCGTGTGCGTCTGGTTCAGGCTAGCAGAGCTGAAGCAGGCCGGAGTGACGATGGCAATGATGGTGAAGGAGTTCGTTAGGCAGCACATGGCCCTGCTCCAGTGCCACACCCGCCTGATGTGGGCCTCCTCTGGTCCCGGCGATCCCATGAGGCTTCAGGTGCCCTCTCTCCCTCCTGACATGCCACAAGAGGTGCTGAGGCTTCTGACGAGTTTTAATCCGGGAGCTCTTCCCCTCGGCGGACACCCTTTGTACCATTACCCGGTTGGGAAGGCCTTTGCCGAGAAGATGCCATGCTTCGACGAATGGGGGCTCCCCCCCACAGGCCATGAAGGGCCTCGCGAGAACCCCATCCTGGTAGCCTTCGTGCTCGTCGGTCTGGAGGTGTGCGCCCCTGAGGTAGACGCAGGGGGATGCGCATCACCATGCGCTCTTGAGGTGGTTGTAGGGGGGCGAGTGCAGTTGCATACTCTTAAGGTGACCGCTGAAGAGCGGGTGCTACCAGGGGCTCCTGAGGTGGCTGCTGGAGAGCAGGCGCCGCTAGGTGCTCCTGAGATGGTGGTCTGCGCCCCTACCGTGAAGGGTAACGTACCAGCCCTTGGCGTGCCTCTCCTGAATCTCGGGGCACTCCGCAAGAGGAAGGGGCTCCGGAGCTGCAGTGGCAGCGCTCCCAGGGCCCTGAAGCGGAGGGAGTGGATAGCTGTGGACGAGTAAGTACCTTACCCTCATGGATCTTTGTGTGTCGCGTCCTTTCCTGATTCTAGCTTCTCAGGATCCCTTCGGTTGCGGCGGGAAAGCCGCCTGGGGTGCGAACTCTGGAGGCCTTTGGTCCGCTCGTGACTCGAGGCTCCTTGCTTCGAGTACCCCCCGCGGGACTCAGCACCAGTGCACGAGGTGGGGGCACTAATTGAAGGCCGCGAGCCTATTCCCCCAGCGTTCTTCCTCCAAGGCCACCCGTGGGGTACAGGGGGTGTGCCGAGAGCTCCTCCACTGGTTCTTGCCGATGGTTGGGCGATCTTAGCATAGACTTCGTCTTCGAGCAGCGAGGCCGAGCCGGGCAGTGCCTCCGCCGAGGCCCTGGAGGCAGCCGATGGGGCTCCAGCTCCCCGCCCCATGTCGAAGACGGGCGAGCTGCCCCACGCCCCTCCGACAGCCCATAGCATGAAGGAAGGGCTCGGACATGTGCTGGAACTCACACGTTGGCACAACACCGTCTGCCATGACCTCTTCTAGGAAGCAGCAAGCGCGCTGGGTCGGCTTGGGAGAGAACTTGCCGACATCGACGCATGCCTCGAAGCGGAAGGCCTCTGCCTGGCGCACGAGTGGCACCAGCTGAAGGTCACCATCAACCTCGGGCATCTGCAGCATGAACGCACCCGGTCGGATGCCGTGGTGTCCCTCGTAGCTTCTCGCGAGGCATGCATCCGCACTCTGGAGGAGGCTAGGGCCGCCGACCGCCGCCATGAGGCGGCCGAGGAGCGAGAGAGGGAGCTTCAAGCTTCCAACGCCGCCCTTGAACGGCAAGTCCAAGCGCACAGGGCCGCCCTAGCGGCACCACCGAGTGAGGCCCCCTCGGAAGAGAAGGGGGTCCAGGCGCATGAGGATGCACTGGCGCTTGAGGTCTTGGAGCAGAGCCTAGAGCTCGAGCAACTGGAGGTGAGGGAGCGCCAGGTAGTCGCGGCCGAGGATGCCCTTGCCGCCCGGGAGGCTAGGGTCCAGCAGAAGATTGACCAAAAGGTGGTGGAGATTCATAGGGCTCTTGTCAAGGAATACTGCCGGAAGTTGGGGCTGCAGGAGGCCCGCTTCCAACAGAAGCAAATCGAGCTGCAGCGCAAGACCGATGCCCTCAGGACGAAGCTGGCCGCAGCAGAGCAACGCGAGAAGTCCGTCGAGGAGGCTCGGGCCTCTGCCAAGCCGAGCTGTCCTCCCTCTAGCAGCAGGTCGTGGGAGTTACCTCCCTTGTGGAGAAGTCCATAGACGAAGTGAGCCGCTGATGGACGATGCAGCACGAGCGCTCCTTGATGCTCGAGGACCTCAAGGTTCGGGCCAACCGGGCCCTAGACACCATTTGCAAGGACAGTGTCCCCCTCCGCACGAAGCTGATGATGTTGGCTACCTCCATTTCTTCACCCAAATTGTGACCTGCTGGAAGACCGAGCCATGAGGGCACGCCAGCTTGTCGAAGAGAGAAGCCGGAGCCTCCTTGAGCACGCGTTCTCATACGTCTTCAGCTATCTTCTCAGCCTCGACCCCAACTTTGGCTTCAGCGCTGTGATAGCCCCCATGCCCAGGGTCACCCAGGGTGACTTGGCGAGCTGGGTGAATGACCATGTGGATGACCTGGTCACGGAGTTCGCCCCCGAAGATGGCATTGACGCGTCCGCAGCTGCAGAGGGTGGTGTCGATGGTGATGACAAAGACGGCGATGCCGGCGGCAACGCGTCTTGCTAGGCTTGCATTTCCTTTCTCATCCTGACATGTATGCCAAAATTTTCGGATATGGCCCGGCGGGGCGTGAAAGCATCTTTGGAGGGGGGGTTCCCCTATAATGTATGAAATGATGAAATGCTCTTGGGATAGATTTCGAAACATGACACCGCGAGCCGGAAGGCCCCCTACTAGAGTAGTTGTTATAACTTATCTTTGGTGTTGGCCGGCCTTGGGTGGGTTCTTGTATCACGGGGGTGCTCCTCTCTTGAAGCAGGCCCTCCGGGGGCTCGCAAGGGTTTAAGCCTCCTGGGAACCTGCTGTCCCGCATGAGGGTGCCGGGCGAGGATCCGATTGCCGAGTTATGGCAAGGTGTGCGGGCAATGGTGCAGTGGAAGTGGCACTCTTGGCCCCGAGGGGGCCTCGACACCCCTCAGGCTAGCCCAAGAGCGCACATAGCACGCACACCACGCCCAGCCCCCGCTCGCAGGGCGCTCACGGGGGGGGGGGGGGGGAGGGGGGTAGCAGGCATGAGCCCTGCTCTTTAACACAAACCAAAAGGTAAGAAAACACCACGAATCGAAAAATTCCCCCTTTTTCTTTTGATAAGCACGCGAAACTCCAAATCTCATTCCAAAAGATGGCAAATTGGGTTACAAAAAAGGGCGAAAACAAACTGCCATGTCCGGCGCGTAGACTAGTCTTCTCAGCAGCCCAGAGCTAAGTGCTTCAACTGGGCGTGGGCATAGTCATTGGGGGACAGTGTCGATGGCCAGCGTGGAGCATGGTGCTTCCACTTGGACATGGGTGGCAGCCCCCGTGAGTCCCGAGGGTGGCGCTCAGGAGATTCCGGCGCGTGTACAGCCCCAACTCATTATTATGTGAGAGTATCACGCGCAGAGATCTTCACGGGCGTCCCTGTCGCCTGGCGAGGGCCCCACCAGGCGCCTCCCCCGACCACCGTTTGGGCGTCCGGAAACCAGGATGAGACGAAGGGGCAACGGGGGGTACGCTGGCAGTGCCCCAGCGATCACAGGCCCCCCACTGGGGGAAAGGGCTCGCCAAAGCCTCCCTGGCAGAGGACTTATACGTCTCCAACATATCTATAATTTTTTATTGTTCCATGCTATTACATTATCTGTTTTTGATGTTTAATGGGCTTTAATATGCTCTTTTATATTATTTTTGGGACTAACCTATTAACCGGAGGCCCAGTGCCAATTTCTATTTTTTGGCCTATTTTAGAGTTTTGCAGAAAAGGAATGCCAAGCGGAGTCCAAACGGAATGAAACCTTTGCGATGATCTTTCTTGGACCCAAAGCAAACCAGAAGACATGGAGTTGAAGTCAGAAACACCACGAGGCGTCCACAAGGCAGGAGGGAGCGCCAGGGGGTAGGCGTGCCCCCCACCCTCGTGGGCCCCTCGTAGCTCTACCGACATACTTCTTTCGCCTATATATACTCCCATACCCTAAAAACATAAGGGGGAGCCACGAAACCACTTTTCCACCGCCGCAACCTTCTGATCCCGTGATCCCATCTTGGGGCCTTTTCCGGTGATCTACCGGAGGGGGAATCGATCATGGAGGGCTTCTAATAAACACCATTGCATCTCCGATGAAGTGTGAGTAGTTTACCACAGACCTTCGGGTCCATAGTTATTAGGTAGTTGGCTTCTTCTCTCTCTTTGATTCTCAATACAAAGTTCTCCTCAATGTTCTTGGAGATCTATTCGATGTAATATTCTTTCGCGGTGTGTTTGCGGAGATCCGATGAATTGTGGATTTATGAACAAGATTATCTATGAATATTATTTGGTTCTTCTCTAAATTCTTTTATGCATGATTTGATATCTTTGCAAGTCTCTTCGAATTATCAGTTTACTTGGCCTACTAGATTGATCTTTCTTGCCATGGGAGAAGTGCTTAGCTTTGGGTTCAATCTTGCGGTGTCCTTTCCCAGTGACAGTAGTGGCAGCAAGGCACGTATTGTATTGTTGCCATCGAGGATAAAAAGATGGGGTTTATATCATATTGCTTGAGTTTATCCCTCTACATCATGTCATCTTGCTGAATGCGTTACTCCGTTCTTATGAACTCAATACTCTAGATGCATGTTGGATAGCGGTCGATGTGTGGAGTAATAGTAGTAGATGCAGGCAGGAGTCGATCTACTTGACACGGACTTGATGCCTATGTTCATGATCATTGCCTTAGATGTCATCATAATTATGCACTTTTTTATCAATTGCTCGGCGGTAATTTGTTCACCCACCGTAATACATGCTATCTCGAGAGAAGCCACTAGTGAAACCTATGGGCCCCGGGTCTCTTTTCCATTATATTGCATCTCTTTTCCATATTATCGAATCTCGTTTACTATTTTGCAATCTTTACTTTCCAATCTATACAACAAAAATACCAAAAATATTTACTTTATTATCTCTATCAGATCTCACTTTTGCAAGTGACCGTGAAGAGATTGACAACCCCTTTATCACGTTGGTTGTGAGGTTCTTGATTGTTTGTGTAGGTATTCGGTGACTTGTGCGTCGTATCCTACTAGATTGATAACTTGGTTCTCAAAACTGAGGGAAATACTTATGCTACTTTGTTGCATCACCCTTTCCTCTTAAAGGGAAAAAGCAACACAAGCTCAAGAGGTAGCAAGAAGGATTTCTGGCGCCGTTGCCAGGGAGATCTTCGTCAAGTCAAGCCATACCAAGTACCCATCATAAACTCTTCTCCCTTGCATTATATTATTCGCCATTCGCCTCTCGTTTTCCTCTCCCCCACTTCTAAAATGATTTTCGAAAACCTTTGCCCTTTTCTTCGCCCATCTTCCGTTCAATCTTTTGTTCGCTTGTGTTACCATGTGCCTTCTTTTTGCTTGCATCTTCACTTGCTAAAAGTTTATGGATCCTCATACACTTCCTAATCTTTTTAAGAGATTCAATTATGATGAACCTATTACTAGTGAGTTGAGTGCACTAGATTATCTTTATGAGGTTTTGCTTGAAATTCATGAATCTGGAAATTTTGATGAAGAAATTTATGAAGAGATTCACGATAGATCTTTGAATAAAAAGCATGATTGCAATGGTGTTATTATAAATTCTATTAATGTCAATTGTTCTAAAAGTATGCAAAACCTAAACTTGGGGATGCTAGTTTTGCTATGTCTACTACTTGTTGCAATGATCATGATTGGGGTGATTCTTCTTATGATCTTGAAAAATTATTTAAGCCCAATGATGAATATGAGATTGATAATAGTGTTTGCAATATTATGGAAAGTGAGTTTGGAAGAGTGTCAAATTTAGATCCCACATATTTGGAGAATGTTCAATCTTATGAAAATTTTGATAAAACTTTGTTTGGAGAGGTCATGACTTTAGTTAACGTTAATCCCACTATTTTGGAAGAGTGTCAACTTCGCATGCATGTGGGTCATGTTGAAAAATTCTAATGTGATAGCTATTTTGTTTAATTTGCTTGCGATCCCACATGTAATTATTATGAGAGAGGAAAATATGGTTGTAGAAATTTGCATGTTACTAAATTACCTCTCGTTATGTTGAGATTGCTATTGTTTCTTTCCGCTTCCATGCATATGCTTGTTTTTGCTTGCTATGATAATTTGTTTGAATACAAGATGCCTATGAATAGGAAGTATGTTATACTTAGATGTGTTTGTCACGTGTTTCATGATGCTCTCTTTGCGCTTCAATTCTTGTCTTTCAGGTGAGCATCATTAAAATTATCAATGCCTAGCTAGGGGCGTTAAACGATAGCGCTTGTTGGGAAGAAACCTAATTTTACTTTTGTTCTTTGCTTTTTGTTCCTGTTTAGTAATAAATAATTCATCTAGCTTCTGTTTTGATGTGGTTTTATGTTTTAATTAGTGTTATTGCCAAGTAGAACCTTTGGGAAGACTTGGGTGAAGTCTTTGTGATCTTGCTGTGAAAAACAGAAACTTTTGCGCTCACGAGAATAGCTGTCAGTTTTTACAGAAGAGTAGGTTTGGGTTTATTCTTTTTGAAGATGATTAATTGACAAATTCCTCACGTCCACCAATTTATTTCAGAATTGTTGTAGTTACAGAAGTATTCGAAAGTTACAGATTGCTACAGATTGTTCTGTTTTTGACAGATTCTGTTTTTCGTGTGTTGTTTGCTTATTTTTATGAATCTATGAGTAGTATCATGGGGTATGAACCATAGAGAAGTTGGAATACAGTAGGTTTAATACCAATATAAATAAAGAATGAGTTCATTACAGTAACTTAAAGTGGTGGTTTATTTTCTTATACTAACGGAGCTCATGAGATTTTCTGTTGAAGTTTTGTGTTGTGAAGTTTTCAAGTTTATGGGTAAAGATTTGATGGGATTTGGAATAAGGAGTGGCAAGAGCCTAAGATTGGGGATGCCCAAGGCACCCCAAGGTAAAATTCAAGGACAACCAAAAGCCTAAGCTTGGGGATGCCCCGGAAGGCATCCCCTCTTTTGTCTTCGTCTATCGGTAACTTTACTTGAGGCTATATTTTTATTCACCACATGATATGTGTTTTTCTTGGAGCGTCTTGTATGATTTGGGTATTTGATTTTTAGCTTACCACAATCATCCTTGCTGTACACACCTTTTGGGAGAGACACGCATGAATCGGAATTTATTAGAATACTCTATGTGCTTCACTTATATCTTTTGAGCTAGACAATATTTCTCTAGTGCTTCACTTATATATTTTTAGAGCACGGCGGTGGTTTTATTTTATAGAAATTGTTGATCTCTCATGATTAACTTATATTATTTTGAGAGTCTTTTAGAACAGCATGGTAATTTGCTTTGGTTATAAAAATTAGTCCTAATATGATGGGCATCCAAGATGGGTATAATAAAAACTTTCATATAAAGTGCATTGAATACTATGAGAAGTTTGATTCTTTATGGTTGTTTTGAGATATGAAGATGGTGATATTAGAGTCATGCTAGTAGAGTAGTTCTGAATTTGAGAGATACTTGTGTTAAAGTTTGTGATTCCCGTAGCATCCACGTATGGTGAACTATTATGTGATGAAGTTGGAGCATGATTTATTTATTGATTGTCTTCCTTATGAGTGGCGGTCGGGGACGAGCGATGGTCTTTCCCTACCAATCTATCCCCCTAGGAGCATGCGCGTAGTACTCTGTTTTGATAACTAATAAATTTTTGCAATAAGTATATATGAGTTCTTTATGACTAATGTTGAGTCCATGGATTATACGCACTCTCACCCTTCCACCATTGCTAGCCTCTCTAGTACCGTGCAACTTTCTCCGGTACCATACACCCACCATATATCATCCTCAAAACAGCCACCATACCTACCTATTATGGCATTTCCATAGCCATTCTGAGATATATTGCCATGCAACTTTCCATCGTTCCGTTTATTATGACACGCTCCATCATTGTCATATTGCCTTTCATGATCATGTAGTTGACATCGTATTTGTGGCAAAGCCACCGTTCATAATTTTTCATACATGTCACTCTTGAATCATTGCACATCCTGGTACACCGCCGGAGGCATTCACATAGAGTCATATTTTGTTCTAAGTATTGATTAGTTATTCTTGAGTTGTAAGTAAATAAAAGTGTGATGATCTTCATTATTAGAGAATTGTCCCAGTGAGGAAAGGATGATGGAGGCTATGATTTCCCCACAAGTCGGGATGAGACTCTAGACTAAATAAAAAAAGGGAAAAAAGAGGCCATAAAAAAGAAAGAGAACAGGCCCTAGTAAAAAACTTAGAGAAAAAAAGAGAAGGGGCAATGCTACTATCCTTTTACCACACTTGTGCAACAAAGTAGCACCATGATCTTCATGATAGAGAGTCTCCTATGTTGTCACTTTCATATACTAGTGGGAATTTTTCATTATAGAACTTGGCTTGCATATTCCAATGATGGGCTTCCTCAAAAGTGCCCTAGGTCTTCGTGAGCAAGCAAGTTCGATGCACACCCACTTAGTTTTCTTTTTGAGCTTTCATACACTTATAGCTCTAGTGCATCTGTTGCATGGCAATCCCTACTCACTCACATTGATATCTATTAATGGGCATCTCCATAGCCCGTTGATACGCCTGTTGGCACGCAAAATTGCCGCGCAACACCAGGATATTTTTCGTGCTTTCGTGACAACGAACGATTGCTTTACGAGCAAACACTACTAGAAAAAGGGATGTTAGTGGCGCACCTGTTTTTGCTTTTAATGGCGCACTACAGGTGCGCCACTATTAACACGTCACTAGTAAAAAATAGTAATGGTGCACCTCTGGTGCGCCACTAGTATCCCAGATAATAGTGGCGCACCACATAGTGCGTCATTACTATGCCTCTCAGGGGGCATATTTACCTTGTGCTCTGGGTTACTAATGGCGCACTTTTGGATAATGCGCCACTGGTGTGTTTATTTCAGTGCACCACTAAAGTGCAATATGGTGCACCACTACTATGAATATTAGGATTTTTTTTATTTTCTGATATTTGCACAGGTTACAAAATACATTACAGCAAAGAATATAAACAGCACAACATATAAACAGCAGATTTATCGAATACAATAGAAGATTAGTCTTCGAATACAATTCATCATATTAGTATCTGAATTTAAAATACCGAACAAAGTTAGAACATTACAAGTCTCGAGACCGCGAGTAGCGAGTTTGTCTTCACATTACAAGTCGATAACGATCATCTAAACTACCATCACATAGAAGAGAGTTGCGGTCACGATGAGCATCATCGCGATGAAACTGGTCTTCCTCCTCTCTCCCGCTAGATAGCGCACGTATCTAGCTTCCGCCTCCGCCCTAGTGGTGTACCCTTTGTAACTGTTACCGCTGAAATGGTGAACCTGTCTCCGACACTCCTCCCAGTCGTCGTAGACTCCGGGAACCTTACCCTTGTACACGACATATGACGGCATCTCTATGCACTAGACAAACAAAACGTTAGTAGCAATTCACAGACAATACATAAGCAATATATAAGTATGCAACAAAAGGATTGAAAGAGAAAAGCAACACATTAATAGCATGATTCATGGTCCTACTAATAAATAGCATTGATTACATATAAGTTGAATGACTGTCCAAACTAAAGAGACATACAAGTTCATTAAAGTTTAATTACAACATGAGGTAATCGATATTTCAGAACTACATAGCATCATTACTTTCGTCTCAACTCAGGGACCGGAGCATGGATGAAGCCGCCGTCTATCGTGATGGTCATGAAATCGCGGTCGTTGTCAGCCTGCATTTGTAGCGTTGTTTCTATTTCACTGTTGGACGGTTGATATCTGAGGTAGAACTGCCCCGAGGTACGAAGGACATCTTGATGGATGATTTCCGCAAACTCCAACTGGATGCAAAAGAATTCTTGTCTGATGTCCGCGTCCTGGATTGCCGACAAGCGTGCGGCCAAATCTTTGAGATTAGTTGGTAGCATAAGGTGATTATGGTCCCGTACGATCGCCCGCATGTGATGAAGGGCATAGTAGGCATCCTTCTGACCGCCAGGCGGCTGCTTGATGCAGGGGAACGTCATTACGTGGGTGAACACGTGCTTGCCGTACCTACAAATTGGCCTCCTGAAGGTGCCTCCAGATTTGGTGTAGCCGGGGAGAGCATCATCAAGAACTTTCTTGATATTTGTGTAGTCTTTCTTCGACTGACGGTCCGAGTCGAAATATGTGGCCACGGAATATTTCGGGCTGAAGAAGATGAGTGTGCAATGTGTGTCACTGCACAAAACACGGAATGTTAGAAAAAAAGAACGATCAAAATCTAAGAAATCATATGTTATGGGGCGGTGAGGGGATGACTTACTCGGGAAAGTAAGGCACGAGGAAGTTATCCTTATCTGGGTTCTCTAGAATGACGACTTCGAGGTATGAACTCGCGACTTGCCCGTCCCCAGCGATGCCCAAGATCTTGGCACGCATGTAGAAGGGGTCGACTATCACGATGTCCGGGGTCTTGTCTCTAATGATCCGCATCTCCATACTGAGTGAAAATAGCCGAATGAAGGTGTAGTGCAGTGGATGAAGGTTAAACATAGCGAAGATGTCATCAAATCACAGGACGATCATATCCCCGATGGTGCTATCGACAAAGCCCTTGCCATCTGGCACCTTGGCGATGAAAACCGGGTATGCCACATCATTCTCGGAGAGACGCCGCTTCTCCAAAGAAAGAAAACACTGTCATGCAGACTCCGCATAGCATCGGTTGCAGCATTGAGCAGATTAGTCGGTAGCATCGGCCTACCCGCCACATGCACCCTCCTCGAGATATCCTTAGGTGAAGGTGGCATGTCCTGAGCACGGATCGTACTCGGTGCCGGCTGGCTCGCACCCTTGTTATTCTTTCTTTTCCGTCCCTTCTTCTTCTGTTGTAATGGGATCGAGTTCTGCTTAGAGACCGCCTTCTTGAGTGTGTTGGGGCTGATAATATTTCGCACCTCGGCTATCTGAGGCTCGGTGAAGGTGGCAGCTGGAGGCATCTCCTGAGAATTGAACGCCAGACGACACCTGTCATAATTGGGTTTCTCCGCCTCGCGATCGTCTTTTGCAGGGTTGGGTTCTTGAGAAGGAGGCCCCAAGAATTCGTCATCGTACCCATGTTCGTTGAAGTACTTATCAACGTTGGTAAATGTACTATCATCATCGTCCAAATCCTGTGCCATATGCATGTCCGGATCAGCTGACGGCGGTAGCGTTGCGGCGGTCTTGCCATGGCTTGGCGCCGGCACGACTGGCGGTGTTGTCTGTGGGGTGGTTTCCCCCGCCCCCAAATGAATCTGGCTCTTCGGCCAAAGCAGGGGCCAGCTTAGGCAGGCGCTGAGGGTCATCACATCATCTTCGTCGGCCGCAGGGGGTCGAAACAGAGGTAACAAGTCGTCGCAGCCCTGCAGCACCCGAACCAGTTGAACCCTATACACGACGGGTGGCATCGGATTACTGTGGAACACAGGGTTGCCCGGTTGAACGATTCTGGCCTTGGCAACATCGATCAACTCGCCGCCCACGAAGTGCAAGAGAGTGCATGGAACGTCGGTGGCGCCCTGCGAAAACATGTAGGGCGTCAGGGATGCCCAGTCAAAGGCAAGGAGATGAAGTCATCGGCCGAGAGGCTTAGTTACCGTGATGGCATCGAGCTCAGCTAATGTTGAGGCACCGCCAACGGCGGGCGTGCAAGCGACGGAGGGGCCGCTTGCTGCCGAGGTGTCGGTCGGCGTATTCTTCCCACACCTGGGTGCATTAAGCTCCAATGCCCGCGTCGGTGCCGGAGACACCAATACCGCCTCCGCCAGAGACACCAATGGCACCGCCGGCGCGTTGTGCGAGTTGCTGCCCGTGAAGCTGGGAATCGGGGATGGCCCCTGTTGGCCGCCCGCAATCCACGCCTGCAGCCCCTCAATCAAGGTAGGCACAATGGAGGTGATCGTCGCTCCCAGTTGGTCTCGCACTTGCTCCTGGACCATCTCCGGAATCCGCGCCACTTGTGCCTTGAGTTCTTGAACCTCGTGCTCCTGGCTTTCCAAGCTGGTCTTTCTCTCCTTTCGCCCTGCGTTATAGTATTCCGACCATTTTGTGGACAAGCCTTTGCCGGCCACACGACCAGCTGACGACGGCTTACTGAACTTATCCTTGTGTTTCATTACGTTCAACGCCCTATTTAAAGTGGTGTCCCAGGGGGAGCTTTGAGACGACCCCGCGCTACTGCTTTCAGTGTCCTGTGGAAGGAACATGAACCATTTAGAAATTTGGCTTCATTAATTAGAATGCAACCATATGGAGCTAATTACGCGGGGGTGTATTCCTTACCAGAACAAGCTCAAGCGCCTTGGTCTTCGGATCCGTGGTAAGCTCCTTTGTTACCGGTTCCACCTTGTACTGGGCCCTGACATAGTTCCTGGTCTGCTTGTCACGGTATTTATCGAAGAGGGGCGGTAGGCCTTGCTCGGCACGCTCCGCGTCCTCCTTGTCCCATATAGGTTCCGCCACTCTGTAACCGCCGGGACCGAGTTTGTGGACCCCTAAATTCAAGTCCCGCATATATTTCCCCCACTGACTTGATTCCGCGGTTACGTTGCTCTCGCACTTGATCTTGAAGGATTTGTCTCCTTGGTCTTCTCATAACCATCACCTCTTAGAATCCTTCTCTTCACCGCGGCTCTCCAAGTAGCCAGGGCCGTGCTCATCTTCGTGAGGGCGGCACTGTTCGCTTTATTCCCTGAGAGGCGTGTGTTTGCGAAGTCACAGGGGAACTTGTATCGTTCGTACAGCTTTGTGAAGAGGAGGTTGCACAAATTCCCTCGGTCATGATGCCTTAGGTTCTCAGTGTTGATCGAGGCGGTGCTCCGGAGAATGCACCCGAGTTGTCCTGAGTACCCACTGACTAATTCTTTGGGCACTGTTGGATGCCCACTAGAGGACACTTCAGTAAATTCCTCCTTGACGGTGTCGAGCACCACTAGTGCAGAACCGGGCAATAGCACCGGTTCGTAAGGCCCTTTAGTGCTGGTTCCATAACCGGCACTAAAGTGTGAGCACTAAAGGCCCCCCCTTTAGTACCGGTTCAGCATGAACCGGTGCTAAAGGGCAACCACGTGGCGTGAGCTCGTGTCGTGGTATGGGGGACCTTTAGTACCGGTTGGTGTTACCAACCGGTACTAAAGGTTTTTTTTTTTGAAAATTTTGTAAAAAAAAATTGATTTTTTTTTATTTTCAATTTTTTGAATTATTTTAACCTCTAATCTCTAATCACCCCTCACCACTACTCAATTTAATATCTAATCTCTAATCACCCCTCATCATTCCAAATCATCTAACTTCCCGAACGGTCACCCATCCTCTCATTACTCTAGCCTGAGCACGCTTAACTTTCGAGTTCTATTCTCCCTCGTTTCCAAGTCTGCACTTGTTGTTTTCCCAACAAATGTAAGCTATCAATCCTATTAACCCTCAGCAGTTTAGCTTGAGCATTAGGTCACACGTTTCACCGTTTGAGTTTGGAACTATTATTCTAAAAAACATTTAGTAACACTAATATTTCTTGAATAACTTTGACCACAGTTTGACCATAGTTTGACCATAGTTTGACCATAGTTTGACCAGATTTGACCAAAATTCAAAAAATTGAAATAATTATTTAGTAACACTAATATTCTTTAATAATTATGTAGCAACATTAATACTTCTTGAATAAGTAGTTTGACAATAGTTTGACCAGATTTAACCAAAATTAAAAAAACATAAATTAGAGCATATCTTTTTTTCCTTTTACAATTTTGTCATTTCAAAAATTGTCCTAAACCCTAAACCCGGGACTTAAAACGTCGGAAACTCTATGCTAAATAGTAAAAACTAAGGGTTTAAACCATAAAACCTAACCCTAAACTCTGAAATCTAAACCCTAGCACTAAAGGCACAAAACGTCTAAAAACGTCCAAAAACTCTATTTTCCCTTTGGAATTTTGAGATTTTAAAAGATTGTCGATCAGGGTACAAAAGTTGTTGGCCATGTTCGCTCTAAATAGGGCGAAAGGCTACTAGAGTTATTGGATGAGATCAGGGTAGTATCTATTCTTCAAAAAAGGTGAATAGACTTAACAAAGCAGCAAAAGGAGCAAGAACACAAGGCCATCAACAGTAGGTTGCGGATGACATTAACCAACTAGTTCCATCCCAAATTTGACCAAACTCACAATCTTGTATCTTGACATCAACTAGTTCTCGAGGGATGTGTCCAGAAAGTTGGTTGCTCTCAAGATCCGAGGTTGTGAGTTTGGTCAAATTTCCTAGGCTATTTGGGATGGGAACTGTCAGTGAATTATTTCTAAGAGATAAGGACAATAAGTTGACCAAATAACCTAATTTTTGGAGAATGTGGCCAAAAAGTTGGTTATTGTCAAGGAACAATTGAGAGATGTTTGTGATATTTCCTAGGCTATTCTCGGTGTTGTAGCAAAGCCACAACTCCTCTAAGTTCTCAAGATAACCTAGTTGTTGAGGGATGTGTCCAGAAAGTTGGTTGATGTCAAGACATGCTGATTAATTTTTGTTTCGGTTGAGAATCGGGCACCTTCTAGGTCAAGAAAATTGGGCATGACCTTTGCTAATTTTCTTGACCTAGGAGTGCCCCATTCTCAACCGAAACAGAAATTAATCAACATTTCAGGAGAAAGGGGTCATTTCACATCAGGAGAAACGGATCATTTCATCTAGCTCATGCCAGGCAATCAAGATACATGCTAATTAATCAAAATTGGGTAATGATAGCAACCCCACAGTTCACAGAGTATTTTCATAAGACTTGATGGATTCAGCTAGAATAAAAAACGATGAAATGCTGAAGAAGAGCAATCTGGTCTAATTGATCCCTGGAAATTACAGAATGTTAAACTATGCATGAAAAAACAACAATCAGGACAAGGAAAGTACTATGCAGCTAATAGTATTTAAGCATTGAAACACAGCTAAGGTTACAACCCAGAAGTGATGGTTAACACTTCTAATAAACAGGGCAATTTTAAATTATGACACACAATGCCATAATTAATCAAGAGAAAATGGGGCTGGACTCCCTCTGCTCCTTTTTTCCACTGGTTGGCACTCTGACCAATGCCCAACAATTCAACATGGCTACTCCTATCCCACCACACCAGCCTAACCACCACTACTAAACTATGGCTGCTAATCACAAACAAGATCTCATCTACTTACTAATCCACACCACCAGCATATACTACTCATGCATACCTTTGTATAGCACCATTACCCTACCCTATGGGGGAACTAACCCAACATTAGCAACAATTAAATATTACAAAAAATATGGGCTCAACAACCAGATGCTGATAAATTTAACTAGGAGACAGTGCCATGCATCAGAGTGTATCTGCACAAGATCTTTCTTCCCTAATATCATATCATCATCCATGGCTTACACCAGACTCATCTTCTCTTTTCTCATCAAACATAAAAAACACAACCATGTCTCCCTTTCACTCCATCCAACACAATATATACAAAGGGCAAAGCAGCCCAGGAGACTAAACAAGCACTAACAAACAAAAGTAGGGATCTGATCTGCCCCTCACTAACCAGGATCACACAAACCATTTACAGACACCACCTCTTCCTCTCCCCATAACCCTGGTCGTGTCAGCCACTACAGCCCCATGTCCCTCTACTCATGCTCATCTTCTTTACTGTGGCAACACTAATGTGTATGTAGTACATCAATTAAGTGTAGCAATAGGATTAAATATTTAAATTAACAGCCAGTGCAAAACTAATGAAGATTCGGAATTTTCAATGGGGAGTGGCAGAACTAGAGCTGCGTGGTCACGTCATAAGTCTACTATTGCAGAGCTATCTAGACTCCCGCAACGCCACTTTTCTTCAGTAAAAACAGACTTAGTTGTCCAGAAACTGAATCGGATTTAGTTCAAACGGAACACCTACTTGGATGTGGGATGAAGATGAAGTTACCTAGGGGAGGACGGAAAGGATGGTCTGCTTGTACTTGGGCACCTCCGTGAGCACCTTGTCTTGAGTGTATGGTCGAACGGTGAGCAGCTTGTCCTCTGCTTCCCTTCCACCTCTGCAACCTTCACCACGACATAAGAAATACAGTGAGAAACGGTGGTGTGTGGTGGTGCAGAGAGAGAGAGAGATGTGGTGGTGGAGTGTGCTGCTGGGTTAGGCGAGCCGGAGCGGGGAAGCACCGCCGGAGTGGAGAAGCACAGGAGCCCCGAGGGTGGGGAGGCCCTATACCTGGAGAGGTCAAGGTCGCTCCGCCCCGCCGGTGGTAGGACCGGCCGCTGCTCGCGCCGCGCCGCTGGTGGCTGGACCGGCTGCTGCTCGCACCGCCCCGCCGGTGGCTGGATTGGTTGCGGCTCGCGCTCGAGGACAGGGGTGGCTAGGGTTCGTGGGGAGGGCAGGGGGCTAGGGTTCGAGGGGATTTGGGAGCCGGGAGCGGGGCGCGGGCGGACGGCGGCGTGCTCCCGCGAGGGTCGTCCGGTTAGGTGGGGCAAGGTGGATCTGGCGAGGGAGGGAGAGAGGCCAGAGGGAGGGGGGAGTAAGTGGGAGTGGGGGAGGGTTAGCAATGGCGCACCTTTTAGGGGTGCGCCATAAACACCCTGATAGCAATGGCGCACCTTCTCCTGGAGTGCCACTACTATCTTTTTTTTGGATTTTTAGTTGCATTCATTTGTGAATTGGCAAAACATTTATGAATATGAAAAAATATCATCAAATTTGAAAAAATATTCAAGAATTCAAAAAGTGCCCATGAAATTTAAAAATATTCATGAGTTCAAAAAATATTAACAAATTCAATACTTTTTGTGAGTTAGAAATTTAATACTACCATAAACCTAAATAAAAATTGGTATACCAATGGTGCACCTCCTACGGGTGCGCCATAAGTACCTTGATAGCAATGGCGCACCTTCTCCTGGTGCGCCATTAGTAACTTTTTTTTGGATTTTTAGTTGCGTTCATTTGTGAATTGGTAAAACATTTATGAATATGAAAAAATATCATCCAATTTGAAAAAATATTCATGAATTCAAAAAGTGCCCATGAAATTTAAAAATATTCATGAGCTCAAAAAATATTAAGAAATTCAATACTTTTTGTGAGTTAGAAATTCAATACCAGAATAAACCTAAATCAAAATTGGTATACCAATGGCGCACCAACTACGGGTGCGCCATAAGTACGTTGATAGCAATGGTGCACCTTCTCCTGGTGCGCCATTAGTAACTTTTTTTGGATTTTTAGTTGCATTGATTTGTGAATTGGTAAAACATTTATGAATATGAAAAAATATCATCAAATTTGAAAAAATATTCATGAATTCAAAAAGTGCTCATGAAATTTAAAAATATTCATGAGTTCAAAAAATATTAACAAATTCAATACTTTTTGTGAGTTAGAAATTCAATACCAGAATAAACATAAATAAAAATTGGTATACCAGAATAAACATAAATAAATATTCATGAGGACTAGAACAGAAGAAATGTCATTTCCATATGTGGAAATACAATCGAGAAATGAAGACTACAATTTAAATACAATCGATCTTAGCTATATTGTCACAATCTTCTTTCCCTTCTTTTTCGCAAATGGAGTTCCTCTCTTGAACGGATGTCCTTTAGGTAGGGTGGTCCTGCTTCTTCTTGTGGTGTATGGTACTTCATCGTCGTCGTCATCGTCATCGTCTTCGGGTCGCCGTACTTGTCGAAGTCTTGCTCATTGGCGACCCCGTCCATTCCGATGAGCTTCCTTTTGCCTCTCCTCACGACAACACGACTGGGCTTTGATGGGTCGGTAACGAAGAAGCATTGGTCCACTTGGGAAGCCAGTACCCATGGCTCATTTTTCGCGGTGACGTTTGCGCCCATGGTCTTGGATTTGGCTTCGGGTATAACCATGGTGGTGAAATACCGGTCATCTTTTAGGACGGTCTTGGCCCATCTGACACAGAACATCGGGACCTTCTCTCCAGCGTAGCTCAACTCCCAGATCTCCTCGATCCTTCCGTAGTATCTATCCTTGTCATTACCGGTGTAGGATTCCATCGTTACCCTGGAGTTCTGATAATCATCACTCTTCGTGTCCTTTTCCTCAGTGTAGAATGTGTAGCTGTTGATATCGTACGCCTCATAGGTCATCAGGTTGTGCTCGGCGCCCTGTGACAAGGTGAATATGAGTTTTTCTTCTGCGGGATAATCCTCATATAAAGGGTACGACAGAAGCTTCTCCTTGAACCAATGCGTGGAACATGAGTTGTGCTCTTTGATTAAATCTCCGTCCGTCCTCTGTTGGCCTCGATCATTGTACGTCTTCTCAATAAAGGTTTTGTACTCTACCACCCAAGGATCAACCACGTCTATGTGTTGTAGCATGACTTGGTTTGCTCTTTCAAAGTCGGCGAGTTGACCCTTGAAGTCGACATGCATTTCGCGGCGACCCTCGTGGTGACCCCATCCAGCGAGCCTGCTGAGGTGCCTATTGACGGGAAAACCAACGGGGTTCTCGATGCCTAGATAATTTGTGCAGTAGGAGATGCACTCTTCGGTCAGAAAGCCCTTGGCTATGCTTCCCTCTGGACGTGACATGTTGCGAACGTATCCTTTGATGACACCATTCATCCTTTCGAAAGGCATCATGCTGTGCAGGAACATCGGCCCGAGTTGGATGATATCCTCCATGATATGGACCAGCAGATGCACAATAACATTGAAGAATGCGGGCGGGAAGTACATCTTAAGCTCGCATAGTATCACCACGATCTCTTCCTGTAGCCTTCTGAGTTGCCTCACACCAACCGACTTCCAAGAGATGACGTCGAAAAAGTTGCATAGGCCAAATAGCATTTCACGGACGTGCACGTCCATGATCCCACGGATTGTAACTGGAAGTATCTGCATCATCAGCACGTGACAGTCGTGAGACTTTATCCCGCTGAACTTCTTCTTTGCTAAGTCTAGGTATTTGCTTATCTTCGCCGTGTAACCGTAAGGAAGTTTTAGTCCTACGAGGTAGGTGAAAAACCGCTCGAGCTCCTCCTGACTTAGAGTGAAGCACGCGGGAGGGCAGTCATTTCCGATCTTCTTGGCCTTTTTGCCTTTGCGACAACTTTCCGTGTCCTTCGCATCATCATCATCATCATCATTAGCATGAAGCTCCTCCCTGATGCCCATTGATTTCAAGTCTGCCCTTGCTTTCGGCCCATCTTTGGTCCTCTCGGGCATGTTGAGCAGGGTACCAAGCAGACTCTCGCACACGTTCTTCATGATATGCATGACATCAAGGCTGTGAGGCACACGGAGGATCTTCCAGTACGGCAAGTCCCAGAAAACAGACCTTGTTTTCCATACCTTCAGCAGCGGCTCTGGCGCCTTTCGCTTCTTTCCCGACGGTGGGCACTCTTTCCAATTTTTCAACAGCTTATCTATTTCCTCGCCGCTCCTCGTACGCGGGCGTCTTCGGGGTTCGGTTTCACCATCGAACAGATCCTTGCGTTATCTCCATGAGTCATAATCACGAAGCCACCTTCGATGTCCCATGAACACGGTTTTCAAAGACCCGGAATCTCTATCTAGCTGGCGATACGTTGTGTCATCTATGCACCTGACGCATCCAGAAAATCCATGGACCACCTGCCCTGCGACATATCCGTAACCGAGATAGTCGTGCACCATCGTGAGTAGTGCGGCTCTCATAGGGAAATATTCTTTCTCTGCGGCGTCCCACGTATTGGCTGGCGTTTTCCACAGCGTGTCTAGCTCCTCTTTCAGCAGCCCTAGATACAGATTGATGTCGTTCCCTAGTTGTTTCGGCCCTTCAATTAGCATACTCATGTGAATGTACTTCCTCTTCATGCACAACCAGGGGGAAGGTTGTACATCCACACAAACACAGGCCAGGTGCTATGTGTGCTTCTCTGGCTGCCAAACGGATTGTCTCCATCGGTGCTCGTGCCCAGCATGATGTTCCTTGGATCGTCCCCAAATTCTGGGTGTTCGAAGTTCAACGCTTGCCACCGGCTCGCATCCTCAGGGTGACTCAGCATCTTGTCTTTTTTATTTATCTCCGGATCATTTCTGTCATCTTCTCCCTTCTTCCCCTCCCTATCCACGTGCCAACACAGGAGCTTTGCTACCTTAGGGTCCATGAAATACCGCTGCAGACGAGGAGTGATCGGAAAGTACCACACCACTTTTTGACGAGCTTTCTTCCTCTTCTTGTATCTAGTGACGCCGCACACCGGACATATGGTCGACTCCGCGTGCTCGTCCCGATAAATGATGCAATTGTTCATGCACACATGGTATTTCATGTGCGGTAAATCCAGAGGACACACGATTTTCTTCGCCTCCTTGAAACTGGTCGGGCACTTGTTCCCCTTGGGAAGACGTTCCTGCCAGAATGAAATGTTCTCATCGAAGCATGCGTCGGTCATTTTGTGTTTTACCTTCATCTCCAGAGCCATGAGCATTATTTTCAGGCGGGTATCCTCGGGCCTGCATCCTTCATACAATGGAGTAACCGCGTCTATCTCCAGTTGATCCAGCTTGGCTTTCTCTCGGGCGGCAGCTCTTGCGTTATCTGTCAACTTGAGAAGCAGCTCTTGAATATGAGGGTCCTGCACCCAACCCATCGATGGTCCATCGTTGTCTGCTCCGGCATCTTCATCCTCATGATCATGCCCTTCGTCTTGATCTTCCTCATCATCATGTCCGGCATCTTTTACATGATGACTGTGTACTGCATCTACTTCGTGATCATATCCTGGAGATTCTTCGTCTTCTCGCCCGCCCTCGCCGCGGTTGTCTTGCTGCCCTTCCTCATTTCTTGCCCGGCCCCCATGGACGACTTCATAATCATCTTCATCACCTTGCCACCGAAGCCATCCATGAAACCACGCAAGAGCAGATGGTCCGGCACCTGTACGAAATCCGGGTCCATAAGGCTCTTCAGCTTGCATCTTCGACACGGACATCTTATCTCCGTCTCGTTCTTTTGAAGCATCTCGGCCTTCGCGGAGCTCAAAAACCTATTCATGATGCCTACGGTCATCATGCGGACCATGGTCGCCTGCAGGGTAGAGCAAAACGATATTTTAGAACAACAAAATTGGTGTGACTTTGCCTAAAAATAGGACCAAAAAGAATGCATAGTGCCAAATTCTCGCCGAAACGGAAATGAATCAACATTCCGACAAAATATTGGCAACTATCACATTTCAAATACCGGTACCTACAAACACAAATATATGCAACACCACAAACATATGCAACACCACAAACATACGTAGATCTAGGCCATAAAAAGTGCATGTGCACATTGTTGGAGGGTGAAAAAAGTATATCTAGAACATAAAGAAAGCTTTTCCCTTACTTACCTATCAAAAAAAGGAGATTTAACCACTTAATTTGGGTGAATCTATGGTGCAAATGAGGTGAGGAGGAGGAGGCAGCCGAGACAAGCTTGGAGGAGGAGGTGGAAAGAATGAAGTGGGGAAAGTGAGTGTGGTAGGTGGCTGTCCAAAATATCTAGCTTCTCTCAGGTTACCAATGGCGCACCTCCTTAGAATGCGCCACTAGTAACCCTGGTTACTAATGACGCACCTGTTATGTGGTGCGCCATTACTAGTTTTGAAAAAAATAAAAAATATAATTGTTAGTAGTGGCGCACCATGGTTGTGGTGCGCCATTACTAGTTTTAACTAGTAATGGCGCACTATACCTAGGTGCGCCATTATTAGTTTTTAAAAAAAAAGTAAAAAAAATTGTTAGTAGTGGCGCACAGAGTGTGTGGTGCGCCATTACTAGTTAAAACTAGTAATTGCGCACTATTCCCTGGTGCACCATTACTAGTTTTGAAAAAAATAAAAAAAATTGTTAGTAGTGGCGCACCGTGGGTGTGGTGCGCCATTAGTGATATGGACACTAATGGCGTACCTATACATGGTGCACCAAAGCTATATAGCAGTGGCGCACCACATACGTGGTGCGCCATTAATGTCCATATTAGCTATAGCCTTTTTCTAGTAGTGAAAGCAACAAAGATTTCCTCGCTTTCGTGGAGGAGACACGACCGTTTTCCAGCGCAAAACGGCAAAGATCAACCAAACCCTAGGGCTGCTAGGGCTCGGCGGGAAGTAATGATGGAAATAGACGTATGTGAAAATAGACTATGTATTGATAGATCGATTGCTGGGGTTTTCCAATCGGCCATGGCCTCACATATATACGGCACGCTGGACTTGGCGTATAAGATTACAACTCTGAAGCTAAAACCGATCAGATCTAGCCTTTCTTGATTCAGTTACCATGTAGCATACTTCTACAAAAAATATACTTGCCAATCAAAGTACATAGAAAATCTAGGTCGTATCCACGTACATGCACTCTTGCATATATGAATAAAGTATTCCGGCCACGTCGCCATCACACTAAATATAGTGGCTAAGCATATGTATAAATACCTTGAGCCCACCAAGAAAATGTTAAATATTCCGGCAACGTTGCAAATCAAACTGGATAATGGCCATCATGACTAAGCATACTTCTTCATATACGTAGATATATATCACTTGCATGCATCACGTCCATGGTCCAGTATAGCATATGATTCTTCTTAGGACTTGTATCTTCACCTTCCATGAAATTTCCTGTGGCAATACTTCAACAATGCATTAACCGATCAGCTTGATAAATCATTGATTTAATTTGGCTCATCACATACTAAGTAGCCAAATTATACCATCAACACATGCCCCCCTGTTTTTGGTACAATTGCATTGACCGAAAATACTTAGGAGTTGCCGTAGGATAAAGTCGATCATTGATCATATCATTACTCAGGGCGATGTCCAATGATACATCGGCCAAATTTTCTTAGGGTGATATTTCAAATAATATATCGGCCAAATTTGCTCAGGGCGATACTTGAAATAACATATCGGCCACAACATGTTCAGGCCTCCTGCCACATGCTAGGATAGTACTTCTTCAAATATTTTTCATTAAGAGATTTGGAGAACTTCTCTCCCTGCAAAGATTGTGCAAAATATGAATTTCTAGGGATAATCTCTATAATTTTATACGGGCCTTCCCAACTCGGCGACCATTTGCCGAATTTTCAATCTTTAGTTCCAATAGGTAAAATCGTTTTCCACACTAAATACCCTATTTGAAACGATTTCTCTCTCACCTTTTTATTATAAGCCTTGGCTACTCTTAATTTCACCTTCTCAATTTTTCGCAAAGCTCTTAATATCTCTTCTGAAATGTCATCTATCATATCCATCATCAAATCATTATAATCTACAGCCGACAAATCATTTTTTCTGGACACTCTAAGAGCTTGTAAATTAACCTCTACAGGTAAGACCGTCTCCTGACCATATACTAGATCATACGGTGCCACTTGAGTCGCTCCGTGCTTAGATATCCGATGAGCCCATAAATCTTCCGAAAGTACCTCATGCCATCTTTTCGAATGATCCTCAATTTTCTTTTTGATAAGCTTAATTAAAGTTTCATTGCTAGATTCGGCCTGTCCGTTAGCTTGAGCATAATAAGGTGACGAATTTAACAATTTAATTCCTAAAGATTCGGTAAATTCACGAAATTGATGAGACATAAAAGAAACACCTTGATCAGTAGTTAAAGTTTGAGGAATACCGAATCTATGAATAATATGCTCTAAAACAAAACTAATAACCTCTTTGTGAGTCATATTTTTCAAAGGAACTGCTTCAGTCCATTTAGTAAAATAATCTATGGCAACTAGGACGAAGTGATGTCTTTTATAAGATGAAGGATGTATTTCACCAATAAAATCTAAGCCCCATCCTCTAAATGGCCACGACCTAATTATAGGATTTAACATAGCTGCGGGCGCTAACTATATATTCCCAAATTTTTGACATGCCTCACAACCTTTATAGTACCAAAAACAATCCTCTAGCAAAGTCGGCCAATAAAAACCTGCCTTCTTTAATAATCATCGCATTTTGTGAGCCGACTGATGTGTCCCACATATTCCTTCATGCACTTCACCCATAGCCACTCTAGATTGATCAGAATCCAAGCATTTTAAAAATAACCCATCGATTGTTCGGCGATACAACTCATCGTTAAATAAGGTATATTTTAAAGCTTGTCGCCGAATTTTTCAATCTCTCATTTGACTTGGATCCTTTAAATGATTAACTAGAGGAACTCTCCAATCACTCGGGTCTAAGTTTGTGACTCATGCACCGAATCTGCACTACACTGTACAGCTAATTGTTCAACTGTGCTTGGCCCAAGTGCACTCTGTGGCAAAGTATCCAACATTATAGACTCAGCATGCATCGGCTTTTCTAACATAAAAAACATTCCTTTGCTAATGTGATAACCGGTTGCTTGTTGTGCTAAACAATTAGCTCTAGAATTTTCTTCTCTGGGTATATGATGGATGGTGAACGTATCTAGAGACTTAATTATGTCTAAACATCGGTCCAAATAACTATTTAATAACCCATCAAAATATTGAAATTCACCTTTAATTTGTTGTACTACCAGAAGTGAATCCCCAAAAGCATCTACATCCTTTACACCCATATCAGCTACAGTTTGTAAACCAAACAGTAAAGCTTCATACTCAGCTTGGTTATTAGTGCAAGGATATTCCAAACGGACCGATGTATCATAAACAACATTATTAGGTGAAACTAAAACATTACCGAGACGCCTTGCCCGTTCCTACAAACCGATCCATCAAAATAAACCTTCCATGGACACACACTAACATAATTAATATTTTTATCATCTTTAATCCTATGATCAACAATGAAATCAGCGATAACTTGACCCTTCATAGCACGCAACGATTCATATGTTAAATCATATTCTATTAGTGTGTAAGCCCACTTTCCAATCCTACCACTAAGAATCGGTTGTTGCAACATATACTTAATGACGTCGGCCTAGCAAGCTACTACACACATGCTAGAAAGGAGATAAGGTCGAAACTTGGTACATGCATAGTATAAAGATAAGCATAACTTTTCAATAAATACGTATCGACTTTAAGCAAATTACGGCTTAAGTATGAAATGATGTATTCTTTCCCGCTGACCTCTTGCGCCAACACCGCACCGATCACCCTATCTTCTACAGCAATGTATAGCCTGAACGGCGCACCGGACTTGGGCGCCCGCAATATTGGAGGATTAGACAAGCATCACTTTATATAATTAAAAGCATCTCATTGCTCTGCCCCCCAAGTAAATTCGGCCTCATTCTTTAGCCGAAGTAGAGGAACAAATGATTCAATTTTCCCTGCCAGGTTAGTTAATGAATCATCTCAAGTAATTAATTTTTCCCAGCAATTTTTGCACATCCCTTTTACACGTGGGTTCCTCCAAATTTCGAATTGCCTCCACTTTCTTGGGGTCAATCTCTATGCCATTTTCATGAATTATGAAGCCTAAAAACTTACCAGCCGACACGCCAAAAGCACATTTGAGTGGGTTCATTTTTAATCCATACCGGTGCATCCTTTCAAAAGCTAATCTTAAATCGGCTAAATGATGATCAAACCCATCCGATTTAACAACTACATCATCAATATATATTTCTAGTACAATGCATAGAAGATCATGAAAAAATGCAAAGTTCAGTGGAGCCACCACACCGAGGATGGAGCCACCTGGGAGCGAGAGGAAGATCTGCTGAAGGACCACCCTCACATATTTTATAGCCAACCCGAATCTCGAGGGCGAGATTCATCTTAAGGGGGGTAGGTTTGTAACATCCCAAATTTTCAATTTGGAATGTTATACATAGATCATCAGTGCATATCATATTTTATTGCATTTTGGCTTGATCCTAGAAATTTCACGCAACTCAAGAACCCACGGAGAGAGTTGGGAATTTCGTTATTTTCATATTTGAGTTTTCTCAAATTTTGAAACCAGGATCATTTGATTTTATTTATTTCATCGTCAATTATTTCTATAATAAAAATATGAGGGAGGGAATATAATGACTTTCCCAAAATAAGGAAATATTGAGGATTTGATAATAAAATCAAATAAGATTTTATTTTGGAGTTTATTGCTATTTTATTCGAATTTAGGAAAAATGCGTGTTTTTCAAAATTGTGTTTAGGCCCCAATAAATGTTCATCTTGACCATCTCGATTTTAGAAGTCGGGGAGAATTTATATCGGGATTTTTGGAGTCCGTTTAGTATTTCTTTTATTTGTTTTCTGCGCGTAGTGTTTTAGAAAAAAAAAAAGAAACTGACTTTGGGCCGTGTTCGGCCAGGACTCTGCCTGGTCGGCCCTTTATAAGGCGCCGCCCCGAGCCCACCCGAGCCTCAGCCCGCCCCACGCCAAACCCTAACCCTAGCCCCACCGTCTTCGTCGTCGCCGCCGCCGCCACGCCGCCCGCCACTGCCGCCGCCCCGCCGACCCCGCCAGACCCCGCTGCCCCATCGCTGGAGGTAGCCACCGCCCCGCCATCGGCGGTTTTCCTCGAGAAAACCGTTCGATTTTCCGTCGGTTTTTCGTTCATTTTTTTAAAAAAACCTAGATCTGTTTTTTTCGGTTTAGTTTATTTAGCGGACGTTCATCCCTACGTTCGTTTTAACGAACGGTTTTCGTCGTTTAGCCGCAGACAGTGAACGTTCGTTTGTTAGCCTGTTCGTCAGTTTTTCTTTTTCTCGGATTTTCCGCGATTATTTCTGATCGTGATTTCTGATCCGATTTTCGTTCTAGTATAACTTTTCGCTTGTTTATCGGAATCAGGCGATTCAAGCGCCTAGAGTTTCATCTCGAAACCCTCTTTCAGATTAATCAACTCAAACAAGTTTTTGCTTCTGTAAAATTTGACTTAGGTCCAGATTAGTAAACGAAGCTTGTTTCTTTCGCCGTTTGACTTTCGTTGCTTCATTTGATTTGATTCTTTTTGCAAACCGGACTTCTTAAGTTGAACTTTCTGGTTAGATCTTTTATTTGAGTTTTACCCATGCATTAGATGAGTACTTATTGTATACTTGTTTGTTTGCGATAGAGTACCCGGAGTGCGCCGCTTGCTACTTTGAATCTCTAGGTTTCACAGATCATTAGCAAGGCAAGTAGCACTGTGATCATATCTCTTTACTACCCGGTTTTATTGCATTAGATCAATCCTCAAACAATTGCATGATTAGTATTTGATTAATATGTGGGTTTTGGGAAGTAGATGAGGTAGTACCTATTACCTATTTTATTATCAAACCCTTGGGAGTTACTTCTACGTTTGCTTATTATGCCATGCTATGCTAGTAGACGTGGATTGGGTGAGTGTATCCATGATAGATGTGAGATTGTTAAGTTAATGGTTTATTTAAGGTGGCAACTTTAGTACACATCTGGGTGGATTGAGGCGCCTGGGTATTCCAGCGATTGTGGACCGCCACCCAGGCTCAAAGGGATCATGAGATTATTCATGCTATAAACTTCTGTGTGCAGCCACAAGCTACTATGGGCTCTAGCATAGTTGATTAAGTCGTGCGAACTCTTATAGTGGTAGACTAGCAGATGTAGGGGAAAGTAGGTGTAACGGTCTACCCGATCGTAAGGTGCTAGCACTTCTGAAAGACTATGTCTCGGTCATCCGTTTCTCAAACACCATGTAGTGCGAGAATCCCAATGGAGGAGATCGAGTCTTGTGGGGAAAAGTGCGCAAACCTCTGCAGAGTGTATAAACTAATCATGGTTAGCCGTGTCCCCGGTTATGTACATCTTGAGTATCTAGTACTTGGATTATCGTGTGAATCTCATCATGTTACTTTAATTAATATTGTTGGGTTTTAATGATGATGTTTAATTGGGATTGAGAGGGTGTCTACACTCTTAATGTTTAACAACCACCATGATAGTTAAATAAAATTTATTCCTTTGTAGTAGGGAAAAATTGGCTTTATGCAAAAAACTGTAACCATAGAGCTTTCCACCAGCCATATATGCATGTAGTATAGCTTTATTCTTTCATTACTCTCTATGTGTTACATTGCCAGCATATTCCATGTGCTGACCCGTTTTCAGGCTGCAACGTTCATGTTGTAGACTTTTCCGACGACGAATAAGGTGCCTTTAGGTCGTGGTTCTATACTTAGTGATGCCGTAGGAGTTGATGGACTCGCTTATCTTCCAAGCCTTCCGATGTTATCGTTATTAGATGGCCTTAAGCCATATTTATTATAATAAGCTCTCTTTTCAGACATTCGATGTAATAAGTGTGTGATTGCTACTCTGTTATAAATCCTTCAAGTACTGTGCGTGTCATCATTACTGATCCAGGGATGACACCGATGCATAGAGATCAGACTATTTGAGATCTGGTCGCTACATAGGAGGTGCACAACCCCAATATGTCGGCTCCATTGCAAAATACGACTGTTGGTCATATGCACTTCCTTGCCATTGCTCATGACTGTAAGGTCCAGAAGGAGATCTAGGACGCTTATTACCTCCGAGCTGATTAAACACATTGTTGGTCTTGTGTGAGGTATATTTTTCCAACAACATGCTAACTGTCGGCTTTGGCCTTGGAGCTTGTCTCCTTCCTCTGTTGACTTTCCACACTCCTATTTTTGGATTTTTTTTTGGTTTGATCATCCTTGGAGGAGCATTATTATCAACAACATTTTTCTCTCTTGCGGATTCGGTCTGATCCGACCGAATAAGCATTTTTTTACTCTCAAGCTCGACCACATTGATAGGAAAAGGGTCGCTGTCAAGCTTCATCTTAGAACCTTCTGTAAACGTCAATCGTCCTTCATTGATGGCCGATTGCACCTGTCGACGAAACATGTTACAATCATTAGTAGCATGAGAAAAAGAATTGTGCCACTTACAATAAGCTCTTCTACCCAATTCTTCTGGAGGTGGAATTACATGACCCTCCCTCACTCTAATTAACTTATTTTGCAGTAACATATCAAAAATTCATTCACACTTGCTTACATCAAAAGTATATTTAATTTCGTCTCTTCTAGCAGGTGTAGGTTTTAAAGCAGAACATGCAAAAGGTTTTGACTTCGGCGCTTGAACCCATTCGGCTACACATATATTAACATCATCCTCACTAGCCGAATCACTATCATAATCTAAGGCATTAACTACATGGTTATCTTTCTCTTTATTTCTATTATCTTTAAACCGGCTATATTGTTTAATTTTCTTAGCCTGGTTTTCTTGCGCCAAAGCCTTTTGCAAAACTTGATTAACATCTAAAAATTCTTGCCCTTCTAGTTTATCCTTAATATGAGGAAGTAGACCCGAAAAGGCAAGATCGGCTAAATCCTTTTCGGCTATGGTCAAGCTGAAACATCAGTTTTTGACATCTCTAAACCTCCTAATATAATCATGAACATGCTCATTATATTTCTGCCTAACCATAGTTAGATCTGAAAGTCGAAGTTCTGTTTCACCGCTATAAAAATACTCATGAAATTTTTGCTCCAATTGTGCCCATGTTGAAATTGAATTAGGAGCAAGCAATGTAAACCAAGTAAATGCAGTACCAGATAAAGATAATGGAAACAATTTTAATCTATAAACACCCGATGTGCCGACCTCGCTGCATTATGCTAAAAATTGTCCCACATGCTCAAAAGTAGATCTACCATCTTCCCCCGTAAATTTAACAAAATCTGGAATTCTAAAACCACGAGGATATGGTGTAGAGTCAAAATAATCAGGGTATGGTTTTTGATATGCACGTGCTCTACCCTTAGGTTCTAAACCAAATTCTCTAAGTATATTAGCAAGTTGATCCTTAAAATTATTACTGGGCTGTAGAGAACTGGCTTCTGGAGCAGATGAAACACCAGCACGTGGTGGAAATTCTGGCAAAGAAATTGGAGCATGCGAAGTTTGCAACGGAGACCCACTAAAATATGAATCAGGTACCGGCCCATACGGAACCCCGGTACTGACAGGCGGTAGTGGTGGCGTACTATATGCCACTGTCCGATAACTAGGCTGCTGCATATTAGAATTAAATCCAAAACTTTGGTTATTGCTATTGTGATTTTCTGGAACCGAAGTCAAAACAATTGGAGCAGTAGTACTAGGAACAAAATTATTAGCCGAACTACCAACATAGTTCCGGCCATCCAGATTATTGTTTAAAGGGACGTGAGGTTGCATAGCATTAGCCGATGCACTAGACGTATGTATATTACTTGGCAAATTGTTAAATCCGCTACCGTCTGTTGGCATCAGTCTTTTTCCAGAATACTCATCATTGACTTGCAGCACTAATGAGTGTACATGACCATGTAGACAATTTTCAAGATCTTTATTAAACTGCACCTTAAATTCTTCAAGTCTATTAGCTACTGCTCGAGTAATTGTATGTGTCGTATTTTCCCTATCAGAACCATATTTACTAGCTACGGACACATCAATTAGATGAGCAATTTCTTCGGTTGAGTTTTTTACCTGAGTGTTGAACGCATCGGAAGGGCTCGGAACTACCTTTTTGACGATGTCGTTCCTCGTCTTCGCGTATCCAGCCAACTTCAGCTTCAGCCTCTCAACCTTTTCTTTCTCAAGCTCCTCTTCAAGCTCGCGCCGATCATCTTCCGACAGATCGTCGAGTGTGATGGCGAAGACGTTCTCCGGGTCGACGTCGCTCCCGTTCTTGGACTCGGTAGTCACCAACTGTGTTGGCACGCGAAATCGCCGCGCAACACCAGGATATTTGTTGTGCTTTCGTGACGATGAACGATTTCTTTATGAGCAAAGCAACAAAGATTTCCTCGCTTTCGTGGAGGAGAGACGGCCGTTTTCCAGCGCAAAACGGCAAAGATCAACCAAACCCTAGGGCTGCTAGGGCTTGGCAGGAAGTAACGATGAAAATAGACGTACGTGAAAATAGACTTTGTATTGATAGATCGATTGCTGGGATTTTCCAATCAGCCATGGCCTTACATATATACGGCACGCTGGACTTGGCATATAAGATTACAACTCTGAAGCTAAAACCGATCAGGACTAGCCTTTCTTGATTCGGTTACCATGTAGCATACTTCTACAAAAAATATACTTGCCAATCTAAGTACGTAGCAAATCTAGGCCATATCCACGTACATGCACTCTTGCATATATGAATAAAGTATTCCAGCCACATCACCATCACACTAAATATAGTGGCTAAGCATATGTATAAATACCTTGAGCCCACGAAGAAAATACTAAATATTCCGGCAACGTCACAAATCAAACTGGATAATGGCCATCAGGACTAAGCATACATCTTGATATACGTAGATTTATATCACTTGCATGCATCACGCTCATGGTCCAGTATAGCATATGATTCTTCTTAGGACTTGTATCTTCACCTTCCATGAAATTTCCCATGGCAATACTTCAACAATGCATTAACCGATCGGCTTGATAAATCATTGATTTAATTTGGCTCATCACATACTAAGTAGCCAAATTATACCATCAACAACGCCTAGTTGATGTGAGACTATCTTCTCCTTTTTGTCTTCTCCACAACCACCATTCTATTCCACTTATAGTTCTATGTCCATGGCTCACACTCATGTATTGCATGAAGATTGAAAAAGTTTGAGAACATCAAAAGTATGAAACAATTGCTTGGCTTGTCATCGGGGTTGTGCATGATTAAACACTTTGTGTGGTGAAGATGGAGCATAACCAGACTATATGATTTTGTAGGGATAACTTTCTTTGGCCATGTTATTTTGAGAAGACATGAGTGCTTTGTTAGCATGCTTGAAGGATTATTATTTTTATCTCAATATTAAACTTTTGTCTTGAATCTTTCGGACCTGAACATTCATGCCACAATAAAGAAAATTACATTGATAAATAACTTAGGTAGCATTCCACATCAAAAATTCTGTTTTATCATTTACCTACTCGAGGACGAGCAGGAATTAAGCTTGGGGATGCTTGATACGTCTCCAACGTATCTATAATTTTTTATTATTCCATGCTATTATATTATCTGTTTTGGATGTTTAATGGGCTTTAGTATGCTCTTTTATATTATTTTTGGGTCTAACCTATTAACCGGAGGCCTAGTGCCAGTTTCTGTTTTTTTGCCTATTTTAGAGTTTTGCAGAAAATGAATACCAAATGGAGTCCAAACGGAATGAAACCTTCGTGATGATCTTTCTTGGACCGAAAGCAAACCAGAAGACTTGGAGTTGAAGTCAGAAACACCACGAGGCATCCACGAGGCAGCAGGGCGCGCCTAGGGGGTAGGCGTGCCCCCCGCCCTCGTGGGCCCCTCGTAGCTCCACCGACGTACTTATTTTGCCTATATATACTCCCATACCCTAAAGACATCAGGGGGAGCCCCGAAACCACTTTTCCACCGCCACAACCTTCTGTACCCATGAGATCCCATCTTGGGGCCTTTTCCGGCGATCTGCCGGAGGGGGAATCGATCACGGAGGGCTTCTACATCAACAACATTGCCTCTTCGATGAAGTGTGAGTAGTTTACCACAGACCTTCGAGTCCATAGTTATTATCTAGATGGCTTCTTCTCTCTCTTTGATTCTCAATACAAAGTTCTCCTCGATGTTCTTGCAGATCTATTCGATGTAATATTCTTTTGCGGTGTGTTTGCTGAGATCCGATGAATTGTGGATTTATGAACAAGATTATCTATGAATATTATTTGGTTCTTCTCTGAATTCTTTTATGCATGATTTGATATCTTTGCAAGTCTCTTCGAATTATTGGTTTTGTTTGGCCTACTAGATTGATCGTTCTTGCCATGGGAGAAGTGCTTAGCTTTGGGTTCAATCTTGCAGTGTCCTTTCCCAGTGACAGTAGGGGCAGCAAGGCACGTATTGTATTGTTGCCATCGAGGATAAAAATATGGGGTTTATATCATGTTGCTTGAGTTTATCCCTCTACATCATGTCATCTTGCTTAATGCGTTACTCCGTTCTTATGAACTTAATACTCTAGATGCATGCTGGATAGCGGTCGATGTGTGGAGTAACAGTTGTAGATGCAAGCAGGAGTCAGTCTACTTGACATGGAAGTGATGCCTATGTTCATGATCATTGCCTTAGATGTCATCGTAATTATGCACTTCTCTATCAATTGCTTAGCAGTAATTTGTTCACCCACCGTAATACATGCTATCTCGAGAGAAGCCACTAGTGAAACCTATGGCCCCCGGGTCTCTTTTCCATTATATTGCATCTTCCATATTATCAAATCTCGTTTACTATTTTGCAATATTTACTTTCCAATCTATACAACAAAAATACAAAAAATATTTGCTTTATTATCTCTATCAGATCTCACTTTTGTGAGTGACCGTGAAGGGATTGACAACCCCTTTATCGCGTTGGTTGCGAGGTTCTTGATTGTTTGTGCAGGTATTCAGTGACTTGCGCATCGTCTCCTCTCCTACTGCATTGATACCTTGGTTCTCAAAGCTGAGGGAAATGCTTACGCTACTTTGTTGCATCACCCTTTCCTCTTCAAGGTAATAACCAACACAAGCTCAAGAGGTAGAAAGAAGGATTTCTGGCGCCATTGCCGGGGAGATCTTCGTCAAGTCAAGCCATACCAAGTACCCATCATAAACTCATCTCCCTTGCATTACATTATTCGCCATTCACCTCTCGTTTTCCTCTCCCCCACTTCTAAAAGATTTTCGAAAACCTTTGCCCTTTTCTCCACCCTTCTTCTGTTCGATCTTTTGTTCGCTTGTGTTACCATGTGCCTTCTTTTTGCTTGCATCTTCACTTGCTAAAAGTTTATGGATCCTCATACACTTCCTAATCTTTTTAAGAGATTCAATTATGATGAACCTATTACTAGTGAGTTGAGTGCACTAGATTATCTTTATGAGGTTTTGCTTGAAATTCATGAATCTGGAAATTTTGATGAAGAAATTTATGAAGAGATTCACGATAGATCTTTGAATAAAAAGCATGATTGCAATGGTGTTATTATAAATTCTATTAATGTCAATTGTTCTAAAAGTATGCAAAACCTAAGCTTGGGGATGCTAGTTTTGCTATGTCTACTACTTGTTGCAATGATCATGATTGGGGTGATTCTTCTTATGATCTTGAAAAATTATTTAAACCCAATGTTGAATATGAGATTGATAATAGTGTTTGCAATATTATTGAAAGTGAGTTTGGACGAGTGTCAACTTTAGATCCCACATATTTGGAGAATGTTCAATCTTATGAAATTTTTGATAAAACTGGGTTTGGAGAGGTCATGACTTTAGTTAATATCAATCCCACTATTTTGGAAGAGTGTCAACTTCGCATGCATGTGGATCATGTTGAAAAATTCTTATGTGTTATCTATTTTGTTGAATTTGCTTATGATCCCACATGTAATTATTATGAGAGAGGAAAATATGTTTATAGAAATTTTCATGTTACAAAATTACCTCTCGTTATGTTGAGATTGCTATTGTTTCTTTCCGCTTCCTTGCATATGCTAGTTTTTGCTTGCTATGATAATTTGTTTGCCTACAAGATTCCTATGCATAGGAAGTATGTTAGACTTAGATGTGTTTGTCACGTGTTTCATGATGCTCTCTTCGCGCTTCAATTCTTGTCTTTCATGTGAGCATCATTAAAATTATCAATGCCTAGCTAGGGGCGTTAAACGATAGCGCTTGTTGGGAGGCAACCCAATTTTATTATAGTTCTTTGCTTTTTGTTCCTTTTTAGTAATAAATAATTCATCTATCCTTTGTTTAGATGTGGTTTTATGTTTTAATTAGTGTTTGTGCCAAGTAGAACCTTTGGGAAGACTTGGGTGAAGTCTTTGCGATCTTGCTGTAAAAAACAGAAACTTTTGCGCTCACGAGAATAGCTTTCATTTTTTAAATAAGAGTGTTAGGTTGATTATTTTTGCAGATGATTAATATACAAATTTCTCACGCCCACAAATTTATTTCAGAATTGTTGGAGTTACATAAGTATTCAAAACTTACAGATTGCTACAGACTGTTCTGTTTTTGACAGATTCTGTTTTTCGTGTGTTGTTTGCTTATTTTGATGAATCTATCAGTAGTATCGGGGGGTATGAACCATAGAGAAGTTGTAATACAGTGGGTTTAACACCAATATAAATAAATAATGAGTTCATTACAGTACCTTAAAGTGGTGGTTTATTTTCTTATACTAACGGAGCTCATGAGATTTTCTGTTGAAGTTTTGTGTTGTGAAGTTTTCAAGTTTTTGGGTAAAGATTTGATAGATTTTGGAATAAGGAGTGGCAAGAGCCTAAGATTGGGGATTCCCAAGGCACCCCAAGTCATCCCCTCTTTTGTCTTCGTCTATCAGTAACTTTACTTGAGGCTATATTTTTATTCACCACATGATATGTGTTTTGCTTGGAGCGTCTTGTATGATTTGAGTATTTGCTTTTTAGTTTACCACAATCATCCTTGATGTACACACCTTTTGGGAGAGACACGCATGAATCATAATGTATTAGAATACTCTATGCGTTTCACTTATATCTTTTGAGCTAGACAATATTGCTCTAGTGCTTCACTTATATATTTTTAGAGCACGACAGTGGTTTTATTTTATAGAAATTATTGATATCTCATGATTAACTTATATTATTTTGAGAGTCTTTTAGAACAGCATGGTAATTTGCTTTGGTTATAAAAAATTAGTCCTAATATGATGGGCATCCAAGATGGGTATAATAAAAAGTTTCATATAAAGTGCATTGAATACTATGAGAAGTTTGATTCGTTATGATTGTTTTGAGATATGAAGATGGTGATATTAGAGTCATGCTAGTAGAGTAGTTGTGAATTTGAGAGATACTTGTGATAAAGTTTGTGATTCCCGTAGCATGCACGTATGGTGAACTGTTATGTGATGAAGTTGGAGCATGATTTATTTATTGATCGTCTTCCTTATGAGTGGCGGTCGGGGATGAGCGATGGTCTTTTCCTACCAATATATCCTCCTAGGAGCATGCGCGTACTACTTTGTTTTGATAACTAATAAATTTTTGTAATAAGTATATGAGTTCTTTATGACTAATGTTGAAGCCACTAGTGAAACCTATGGCCCCTGGGTCTCTTTTCCGTTATATTGCATCTCTTTTCCATATTATCGATTCTTGTTTACTATTTTGCATTCTTTACTTTCCAATCTGTACACCAAAAATACCAAAAATATTTAATTTATTATCTCTATCAGATCTCACTTTTGCGAGTGACAGTGAAGGGATTGACAACCCCTATATCGCGTTTGTTCCGAGGTTCTTGATTGTTTGTGCAGGTATTCGGTGACTTGCGCGTCGTCTCCTACTGGATTGATACCTTGGTTCTCAAAACTGAGGGAAATACTTACACTACTTTGCTGCATCACCCTTTCCTCTTCAAGGGAAAAACCAACACAAGCTCAAGAAGTAGCAAGGACCTACCTTCGTGCGGCGCGCGCCACCGTCGTGGTGGTGCCTTGCGTCGTGGGGCGCGGGGGAGGCTTCGGCGTCAGGCTTCCCCCGCACGGCCCCCAGCGCATTCCATCCGACTGCGATGGGGCCATCATCCTGAAGTCCGCGGCCGTTGCCGTGGCTTGGTTCACCTGTGATCCATGGTTGGCGTAATCGTGCCCCAGAGATATTGGTTGTACCCGATGGCTGTCGTTGTCGAAGGTGCCGGTGAAGCTCCGGGGTGGTTCGCGAGGAGCCTCGGTGGAGGTACGGGGGTGCCTGGAGCCGCCGTCTTTGCATCGGCGCCCAGTGCCATCGCTTTCCATCCTTGGCGCCAGGTCGCGACAACTATAGGGTGGCATCTCGACACGGTCCCAAGAGGGGCCGCCCGGCCCTGACGCACATGGAGGTAACGTCTCCTAGGTAGAGTAAGCGGCGTCATGGGCCGGGTTGCCGCTGCGAGGTCCTCCAAGCCCCCCGAGGAAGGGCATGCATGTGTAGCGGGGGCCGGTGTGTGCCCCCAGCAACGCTTGTGATGTAGGCAAGGTGCAGAAGGGCGCTGCATCCTTGTAGGAGGCATCAAGTAGCTCGGCGACCCGCTCTAGCAAGGCGTCGTGGCCGCCTTCCGCAAGCCTGCATCATAGCAGCTCCCGCGCCACGATGAGCGCGGCCCGCGTGTTCGCCTGCTCTCGGCGGGTGCGTAGCATCGACGCCATGGCATAGCCCAAAGACCGCGCGATGGCGCGGTTGCGGCGCAGCGTGGGAGCGGGCGGAGGTGGTCCGTGCCGCCTACGACCGACGATGCTGGACGCCGTGTGGGCTGCGATGAGCGCGGAGTAGGGAGCTTCTTGGGCGGGAGGTGCCACCCGGGCGGGCCGAGCGGCCCAGTGCTTGGCGTGAGCCCGAGGATCTCCCACCATGGTGGTGATGGAGCGAGTGGCGGGGAAGAGACTTCGACACGCCCCTACCTAGCATGCCAGATGTCAGATTAACGGCTTCGCAGACCCAAGAAATGTTCGAACTCAGGGGCGTGTGTGAAAAACTCGACCTCCCCAGCCTACCAACTCGTCGCTCTCACAGCCTAGCTCGATGAACGGGAAAGGAAAGAGACACAGCAGTTTACCCAGGTTCGGGCCACCTTGCGGTGTAAGACCCTACTCCTGCTTTGTGGTGGATTAGCCTCGCAGTGGGCTGAGGAAGAACTGTACAGAGGAAGAACAACCTCAGGAGGTCTGTTCTTGTGTTGGTGTCAGCTGGTGAGGGTTCGGATGGATCTACCCCTTCTATGGCGGTGGCTAACCTATATTTATAGTGATCTTGGTCCTCTTCCCCCAAAATGAAGGCGGGAAGGGATCCCACAATAGACAAGTTTGAAGGGAGACAAATAATACATCGTATCCTGACGAGAGGTGGTCTTCGCCTGCAAAACTTCTCGCCGTGACACCATGGTGGGCTCGGCGATGACATCCGTCCTGCCGTCCTGGCGGTCTTGGTCTTGTAGCACGGGAATGGAAACATTTTGGCTGATTCCTCAGGACTCCACGCCTGCACTTGCCTCCTTTGCACCAAAGAGGAAACCTACTGCTCTGCGCCCGCTGGCGCCCGCCTAGCCATGGTCATCATGGCTTACGTCATCCGAACCTCCTGAGGTGGGCGCTTTCATAGGAATCTCCACTCCTCAGGAGCCAGCCTAGGGAGGCCGCTCCCTCTGGAGGTCTTGGCATCGTCCGCCTCGTGAGGCTTGGCCCCTCGCAAGGGTCTTGTCTTGTTGATGCTGAAGATGGGCCGTACCTGGCCACTGACCGAGCCACTCTGTGGGCTGCAGGTAGGCATGTCTGGGTACCCTGGTTCCCAAAACACCAACACAAGCCCAAAGCTCCAGTGCCTGAAGGTGATATTGATGATGAGCCACTAGTGCTCAGGAGGTTGAGGACCAAAATTCCTGACCATGAGAACACACATCCAGTTACAGAGAATATGATGCTGAGGAAGGATAAATGTTTTGTGTCAGTGGAGATTGTGTGAGCCGTATGTTGCAAGGAGAAGGACTGCTTGTGACTATTGTTTCCACACCATAGAGCAACAAGACTTCTATGAGACTGTGTTGCTTGATAAGAAGCCTATTGTCAGTGATATGAAATGGGTGGACTGGAACTACATTGATGCAAATGAAGACAACTTCCCCCTTGTTCATGAAAGCTTCAAGCTTGTTGGTGTACATGATTTCATTGCGAAGAATCTTACCAAGTGGAATGATGAGATGATCATGCAATTCTACTCTACTACTCATTTCTATCCAGATGGAAGGATAGTGTGGATGACTGAGGGAAACATGTACCCGTCAACCATCTCTGAATGGGTTGCTCTTCTTGGTGCTCCAAAAGAAGAAGAAAATGATATTGATGTATATGGAATGCCCAAGATGGACCACAATTCCATGCAGAACATGTACAAGCCTATTCCTGAGGATGATGTTGAGACACATAAGTTTGGTTCTGTGAAGCACTTGCTAGCTGGTTTGGCCACCATCAACACTATATTGAGGCATACTCTATTGCCCAAGTCTAGAGATGACAAGATGATTCGTGGTCACTCCATCAACCTGCTACACTTATTTGATACACCACAGAAGTTCAAATTAATGAGCCTCATTGTTGAAACTATCAAGAGAACCGCTGCTGACCAGAAGAGATCATGTGGTTTTGCTCCGCACATTCAGTTGCTCATCAACTCTAAGGTTGGCACGAGCACATATATTCTTGATCGTGAGCATCTCCCATTATATCCAGAGTTCAAGGACAATGTAGTGGTGATGGATCCTTCACACCCTACATCTGCTCAGGCTCAAGAGAAGATTTAGGAAACTGATGCATCTAAAGCAGCCAAGAAAGCATCTATTCCCAATGCTCCCATTGCCAACCTTAAGTCAAAGAACGACCAGACTGATCTGCTAGAAGCAACCCTGAGGATTGAGCGAAGTCTGGCCAACCTCACCAAGAACCAGGAGAGCTTAGAGCGGGTAATTGAATCAAAGATATATGATCTTGATGTGAAGATCCAGAGGTTCAATCTATAGTGGATAAGCTCAAAGATGATGATGACACAACTAGAGCTGTTGCTAAGGATAGTGCAGATGACAGACCAACAACTGATAGGTTCCGAACAGTGCCTAGGGCACCCAGGTCTGCTGCAGTGCCTGATGCAGACACAAGGACTACTATTTCTTCACCTGCCGCTGCTTCTACAATGCCACCTCCAATTTCTACTCCACCAGCCCAGCAAACATCAGCTAAAGCCTTCACGGATGCACTTCTCTCCATGCCATCTACATACACCGGAGCTGCTAGCTAGAGACCGCCATCAGGAGCTGCCGAGGATCATGCCTAGAGAGATGTATAGCTCTATACCTATTCAAACCTTTTGGTACTTGTTGCCAAAGGGGAGAATTTGTATAGATCGTTAGGATTCGAGAGAGAGAGAGAGTGTGAGTATTGCTTTTGCTTGATGGTATTATTGAGTTTTTGCTACTTTTTCTATTTGATCTGTGCTACTTTGGTTCATTATGCGTGTAAGATACTATGTTTGTGTGTGATTGGTCATACTATGCTTCATGTGTTGCTTAATGCTTATTCTTATCATTATCCTTGTATGATGACTCACTTGTGTTTTTGGTGAGGCATGCTTCCTACTCCATTCACATCATTCTGTGTGCTCCACCAAGTTGTATGTGACATGGAAGAGTGACCTATGATCCTAATCGATTATTAATTTGCCTTAAAATGCAATTTTTTAATAATGCACAAATTTAGGGGGAGCTCTTGCTTATCACATATAATTTGTTGAAGTTCCGATCTATATGTTGTCATCAATTACCAAAAAGAGGAGATTGAAAGTGCAACTAATCACTGGGTGGTTTTGGCAATTCATAACAACATATATCTCTTTGAACTAATGTCCATTCAAGTTAAAGATTTAGGATGTTCAATGATTAGCATGGCAAGGACTAGTGATTGTGGACCCCTCAAAATGCTAAGGACATGGATTAGCAAAAACTCAAGACTTTACTTTTTTGGTTAAGTGATCCAAGATCACATTGAGTCCATCGGAAAGCCAGTACTATTAAAAGGGGATGAGCTTTTGATTATGATCTATTTGCTCAAGTGCTTAGTGATATTGCTCCAAAACCCTCAACCATTTTCTCTATCCCAATATGTCTAAACCCTTCATTCCAACTCGGCCCCATCGAAATTGTCATATCCGGACCCACCGAGTTCATCTGGACATAGCCACTGCCAAACCCTAACAAATCGGATCCACCGATATGGTTATTGGTCCCACCGGTTTTGCCTACCCAACCTTCTGTAACCAGTTGCAAATATATTGGTCTCATTGAGATTTGTAATCCATCCCACTGAGATGCTTGGAAAACCTTTTGTAACCTTGTTGCAACTATTTATGTCCTACTAAGATTGCAATCGGTCCCACCGAGACGGCGTGCCAACCTTTCTGTTGCCTTATTGCTCTGCTTCGGTCCTACCGAGTTGATGTAATCGGTGCCACTAAAATGAGGCTTGCCCTAACCATTGCACATTGGTCCCTCCGAGTTGTTCCAGTCGGTCCCACCGAGATTCCTAACGTTCATATCTTTTACACACGTTGGTGCCACCGAGATTTCTGATCATTGACATTGAGTTGGGTCAAAAGTGTGTAATAGTTGGATTTTGTGTGGAGGCTATATATACCCCTCCACCCCCTCTTTACTCAGTAAGAGAGCCATCAGAATGTGCCTACACTTCCACTACTCATTTTTCTGAGAGAGAACCACCTACTCATGTGTTGAGATCAAGAGATTCCATTCCTATCATCTGAACCTTGATTTCTAGCCTTCCCCAAGTTGCTTTCCACTCAAATCCCTCTTCCACAATAGCCAAATCCGAGAGAGAGATAGAGAGAGAGAGAGAGAGAGAGTTGAGTGTTGGGGAAAGTATCATTTGAAGCACAAGAGCAAGGAGTTCATCATCAACACACTGTCTATTACCTTTCGGAGAGTGGTGTCTACTAGATTGGTTAGGTGTCGCTTGGGAGCCTCTGACATGATGTGGAGTTGAACCAAGCAGTTTGTAAAGGCAAGGAGGTCGCCTACTTCGTGAAGATCTACCCGAGTGAGGCAAGTCCTTCATGGACGATGGCCATGGTGGGATAGACAAGGTTGCTTCTTCGTGGGCCCTTCGCGGGTGGAGCGCTCCATGGACTCGCGCAGCCGTTACCCTTTGTGGATTGAAGTCTCCATCAACGTGGATGTACAATGGCACCACCTATTGGAACCACGCCAAAAATCACCATGTCCCCATTGTGTTTGCTTTCTCCAGACCACACTCCTTACTTGTGCAATGTCTTACTTTCGCTGCTATACTCTTAGACTTGCATGTGTAGGGTGTTGCTTGACTTGTCATAATTGCTAAAATCCGCCTACAACTAAAATAGGGAAAATGTTAGGTTTTATTTGGTCAAGTAGTCTAATCACCCCCTCTAGACATACTTTCGATCCTACAGATGTATATATAAATTTCGAGTATTCATATGCAAGAACTTGTCAATATTTGTCTGATGTTTTTATTTGCTGTACTGGAAGGTCTCCAACGCGAAAATAGGTCCCGTAAATTCACCCTGCAAATGTTTTACGAGACAAGTTTACTGGATCTGTTCCATCAGAGGGCTCGCGGAACTGCAAAAATTTGGTAGCTGCTACAAATCAACTGGATGATTTCTTCGCTTAGCCAGCCGTTCAATCGGCGCGCTGGTGACTGTTGGATCTCAACAACATCACAGCATGGGCGAGCGTGGCAGCTTCAACGCAGCGCCATTGCAGCCCCGACAGAGCTCCAAAGCAGCATGAGCGACATTCGACGAGCTCCATTGCAGCCCCAGCGGATCTCCAATGCAGCATTGACAACTCCAGCTAAGCTCCATTGCAACCCCAGCCAAGCTCGAACACAGCACTGAGGGCTCCAACGAAGCTCCAATGCAGCACCGACTATACTTCACGTGGCCTGGCGTTGCTCCAATGCAACACGGGCGATGTAGCGACCACCCTTGCTGCAGCGGCACCGCTACAACCACACGGCGGGGAAACACGTCCACCTCGTAGCATGAGCAGTGGTGCCCCCACCCCGGCGCAGTACGATGGCGCCTTGGCAGCAGTGTTCATGGGAGTTACGGGGACCGCCTTCTCAATTTTGTAGCACCGCAATTGTTTGCGGTGGGATGCAGTAGTGGTGGGCTTCGAAGATGGGGTGCCGAACGGATGGCTCTAGCAATGGGATGCACAACAGTATGCTCCAGCGGCCCTCTCTGATTTATAACAACGTGGGTTGGCATCAGAGCCATCTCTTCTCTGCCATGGGAGCTTGACGAACGAGAGAGACGTGGGGAAAGAAAAGAAGATGACGAGTGGGAAAGAAGGCTTCAGCAAGAGATAAGACAAAAGTGGAGAGACGATGGGTGGGCCCAACAGGGGATACGTGTCAAGCGGGAGAGACGGTTTACAGGAGAGAGAAATCATCCGGCTGGTTCAGGAGTTTTTCTAGAAAAAATACAGGCCGCCCGTAAATGTATCCTGTGGGGCGCGGAATTATAGATCTGCTAGAGATGCTTGATGCACGGAAGGAGGTGATCCTAATATAGCAGGGCGTTGGAGGGAGGGCCGTTCCGAATTGGATTTCGCGAATCGGAAGGGCCATTTTGGCTCTTGGGTGCATATGCTCCCTAATGAGCAGTAAATTCAAAATAAATAGTAAATAAAATTTAAAATTTAATTTTTTTTTCTAGATGTTCTTGTTAGTGTAACAAGTGTGCTTGCCAATTTTCATACGAAACGGAATGACTGTGCTTCGTCGGTGAAAAAACAAAAATATGTGTAACATTTGTAGTTCGACTTGTTTTCTTTCACAGATAAAAAAACTTGAGCTTTTCTCCTAAAAATTTGCACGTAGCGTTTTGGTGTGATAATGATAACATCTATTTTTTTAATTATTTTTTTAACATTTAAAAAAAATAGTGGGCAGGAGCATATGCTCCCAAGAGCCGAATTGGATTTTGCGAATCAACCTATGGTTAGATGGTTAGAGAGGCAGTGGTATCCCCAGTCCATTAGGGTTCAAGTCATGATGCTCGCACTATTTCTGAATTTATCTCAGGATTTTCGGCGATGCGCTTTCAATGGAAGGAAACATTCTCGTCGACGACGAGGCGCCTACGGTGACTTCGTAAATCTTAAGATGGTATGCCGGTTCAGTCTCTCACAGGTGCTCATAGGGTAGAGTGTGTTGTATGCGTTCATAGGGTGAGTGTATGCGCGTATGTATGAGCGCTTGCGTTGTTAAAAAAGAGAGAGGCTGAATTGGATATCCGGGCCGTCAGATGGATCCGTTGATTTTCAGAGGTGGAGTGATTGCTGCACGGAGATTTCTATTCTAGGCGACGGAAACGGGAGAGGTTCGATATGATCCTACCTGTTAGGCCCTGTTTGGATTCCCGTTTTTCTTTCAAATACAGTTGTAAATAATACACGTCTCCACCCGTCGTTTCATTTCCAGGCATAAAGTGCTCTGTGGCCGGTAAGATGCGGGTGTAAGTTAAACACCTCCGTATCGAAATACATCGATTCCAAGCGCGGTACCTGACGCTGTGGTCCTAGCTGTCGGCGTTCTTAGGCCTTGTTTGGATTCCCGTTTTTCTTTCAAATACAGTTGTAAATAATACACGTCTCCACCCGTCGTTTCATTTCCAGGCATAAAGTGCTCTACGGGCGGTAAGATGTGGGTGTAAGTTAAACACCTCCGTATCGAAATACATCGATTCCAAGCGCGGTACCTGACGCTGTGGTCCTAGCTGTCGGCGGTCCTAGGCTCTGTTTGGATTCCCGTTTTTCTTTCAAATACAGTTGTAAATAATATACGTCTGCACCCGTCGTTTTATTTCCAGGCATAAAGTGCTCTGCGACCGGTAAGATGCGGGTGTAAGTTAAACACCTCCGTATCGAAATACATCGATTCCAAGCGCGGTACCTAACGCTGTGGCCCTAGCTGTCGGCGGTCCTAGTGTTCATTCCGCCTCCTCCCCCGTGATTGCGGTGAAGCCTAGGGGCCAAAGCGTGAAGAGGGCAGGAGTAGTAGGTAGCCAACCGCAGCAGGGATCGCCGGCGGAGATGGCGCAGAGGGAGAAATCCTCCGTCGCGGTCGCCTCCCTATCGTCCTCCGCGCCAACCGCCGTGCCCTCGGGCGAGCGGTGGGGCGCCGCGATCGGCAACCTGGGAGAGCTGGGCGCCAACGTCGAGTCGCTGCAGAAGCTGCTCGCCCGGAAGGCCGTCTTCGTCGACGACGACGTCTTCTCCAAGGCCTCCCTCGCCTCCGAACAGGCCCGCTCCATCAAGGTACCTACACATGCTTCCGATCCCCAAACCGTTCCTTTCACTTGGGCCTGTAGATAGATGCCGCCCTCTAATCGGCGTGAGCTTAATCAGTAAGCAGACGACGCGGAATCCCTGTTCATATCAAGGTGCATCTTAGATGGCAGAGGTTCAGTTCAATCTAGTCTATTTGGCTTTGCTTTGGGTTTTGATAGAGCTAGGCAGGATGGATGGTGCCAGCTCCAGTCAAATGTATCCAATTTGATTAATTGTATTTATGCGATGGTCCTGACAACGATTTCTGAAACTGAATGCATAAAGCCATGCACCACCTTATCAAATACATGACCCAAATTTTATCATTCGTTTTAGTTTTGTACAGGCATGTGATGAATTTCATACTATTCTCGGTTATTTTCCCCTCATATCTGAACTACTAAGGAAATGTTTGGTCTGTGATAGACTTTGCCCTAACTGAGTTTCCTAAAGTGCGGCTTTATTCTGGCCAACAAGCCAACAACAGAAGGCTCCGTGTTTGACAAATAACATGTGGCTACACATGTAATGATAAATGGGTGTCAAGAGTAAGTGAATGTCAAATACTTAAGCTCGGTTGCACCAACCTGTACTCATGAATTTATAGTCATCAAACAGGTTCACCACACAGATGCCTATTTTTATATCTGGATTTTCTACATGATTGCATATTAAGTTTGCGGATTAATGGCTAGCAAATTATTTCTTTTGTAGTGTATTTCTTGCGACAAATTGGCATCTAGTAGTATCCTTATAAGCTAAAATATAGATTTAACCAACATGATACCTTTTAGTCTTGTGCAAGAGCAGTGAATGTTTTTCCCCTGCACAATTAATAGCTATGAATGTAGTTTGGCACTTTATTGACTCGAATGTATGTTGGCATCTAGTTAACCGTTGTTCTACAGTTTGTTGTTTGGTATGTTTTCCTATTGATTGGTATTTCTCTTCTGTGTATTAGATTCTTGACCAGAGGGTGCAGTCTCTGGAACGTGAACTGGACGCTGCCATTTCTGCAGCTGCTCGAGCCCGTACAGAAAAACGCCAGGCTGAAGCTGCTCAACGGGCTGCAGAGCTGCGTGCACAGGAAGTCACGAAGGAGCTGGAGAACACCGCAAGTATGTGTACCATCTTGCTGGCGCACCAGCATTTGATTCGCTGAGGTTAGTCTGGAGCTTCATAGCTCATTTATGTTTTCATCTTGCAGGAGTTTTCCAGCTGCACATGGAAGAGCTGCGGGCAAAACAAGAGGAGATCGCCAAGAGAGATAGTGATATCAAGGTGTTGGAAGCAATAATACGAACCCTGAGTAGCAAAGATGATGGCGGATCCAGCGAGTAATAACCATACACTGGGAGCATTTGGGCATTCTCATTGATGCTTTCATGTTCAAGCATCCCGTTACATATTTATCGACTCCATGTAAGCCCTTCAATACTCAGATGATTGTATATTGTTTTCACAAGATCGAACACTCAGATAGTCGCTTGCAATGGCATGCTGCAATCCGGTTAATATACATGTTGATAATTGGCCATGAATATCAAGCAGAAACAGTTGGCACTAATCTGACTGTTGAGTAGAAGCATCCAAATTGGACAATTTACAGTTATCACCTGTCCCGGGAGTATGATTCCTAGGTATTTGACAGCAAATTCATGATGGGTATATTTTTCTTTATTATTTACTCCATCCGTTCACTACAATAAGATGTTTTGGATATTTCAATATGGACTACATACGATTGGAATGAGTGAACAAACACACTAAAGCGCATCTATGGATCTTGTTGTGTTGTATATGTTTGTGTCGGACTCATTTTCTTCTTTAGGGATGGATCCCCTTCCCCCCTCCTCCCCCTCTCGCCCTAGCCGCCCAGTTCCCCTCCCCTGCTTGCCGGCCGGGGTTTGGCCTTCCTCCTCTCCTCTCGGCGGTGCTCAGTCCCTCCCCTCCCCTGCCTGCTCGACGGTGGTGCTCTCTCCGCCACCTTCTCCGCTACCTGTGCTTGGATCTTGCTTCTGGGCCCTTGCGTCCGATGAGGAGGATTCGTGGTCGGCTGCCTCCTCCCCCCGCTGCCCTTCGCCCT
>NC_057807.1:153028769-153083436 GCF_018294505.1 Triticum aestivum
GGGCGGTCGGTGGATGCGGCTCCTTCTGTTGCCGGCTGGATCCGGGTTTCTCGCCGGCGGCACAAGTCCGGTAAGTTTGTCGTTGCTTCTCCTGGGCCTGGAATCCTGGGCAGTGCTCCTGATGGGGAGCTTGGAGGCCCCCCATCTCTCTCCCCTGCTTCCTCCGCGGCGGCCTCGTCGGAGGAGGCGGCGACATCGGGGCCGCTGGTGGCGCTGGCGTCGTGTGCCCTAGATCTCGAATTCGCCTCGGTGGCCATCGGGCCGCGGGCCGATCCCCTGCGTGGGCTTGTTGGGCCTCTCGCTTCGTCGCTGCCCACTAGGCCTACTCCTCCACCCCCTTTCTCGTCAGTGGCTGATTCCCCCCCACTTGTCTCTTCCGGCCCAGTTAGGCCCCTCGGTCTGGACCCTGCTTCTCACCCCCCTTCGGCCCAGCCTGCGCGTCGGGCCCAGATGGGCACGGCTCGGTCGGGCTATATATGGATACCCCGCGGCTCGTCTCCCCCTTTGCTAGGGTTTCCAACTTCCTCTTCTGATCTGCGCCGTCACCGTCTCCCCATCCGTCGCCTCGTCAGATCTAGCCCTCCTCCCTCTCTTCTCCTTCCTTTTTGCTGCGGTGCTCGCCATGGATAAGTCGCGAGGCTCTTCCTGCGAGGCGGTCTCGGGTAGCAAGCACCGCCGTGAGGACTCCCCTGCCTCTGCGGTGGATCTGGAGCTCGAGGCTTCGCTCCGCTCCAAGCTGGAGGCGGAGCAGGTGGCGCGCGAGCAGGTGGCTCGTGACCGCGCGGCCTAGGCTTCGGGTCCGGAGTGTTTGCAGCACTCGGAGAGGGAGCGCGCGCCTGGGTCTGGTCCGCAGGGATCTGGATCTGGCCCCTCCCTCTCTCCGGCGCTGGACCCGTGGGAGGCAGCGGCGGCCTCTGGCGGTGGGGTTTCTTCTTCATCTGCCTCCTTGCCTGCCTCTAGCGTGGTGCGTGGCTCGTCTGCTCCGACGCGTTTCCCCCCTCCTCCTTGCCCGGCTGGTGTCGGTGCTGGATCTCGTCCGCCGCCCCGGTCCTTCGCAGGGCTGGCGCGTTGGCCGCCCGGCCCGACCTCTGGGGCGCCTCCCTCTTCGGGGATGGGGGATGGGCTACTTCCCCCTCCCTCGTCACTTCCGCAATCCCGCCCTTCCTCTGCTTCCCAAAGCAATCCCTCTACGCTCACTTGCTTCACTTGCCACAGGCCTGGCCATTTCCAATCTCGCTGTTCCAATCCTCAGTTCTGTTTGATCTGTCGCTCCGATGGTCACCTCACGGTCAATTGCATGAATAGGCAGAAGCCTCCCTTGGTTCTTTAGTTCGGCTCGGGCCTCCCCGGTTGCGCCTTCTTCGCTTTCGATAGTGATCTGCCTGTCCTGGAGATGGCTCCCGCTCTGTCCAATGCTGCGATTGTCACGGTGAAGGATCAAAAGATCTCGCCCCAAACTCTTCTTGAAGGGCTTCACATTTGGGATGAGGCTGGGTGGGATTGGCAAGTAGTGCAGATCTTTGATTATGAGTTTTCGGTGGTGTTTCCCTCCACAGAATGTTTACGGATGATTGCCTCATGTACGAGTTTCACTTTGCCCCTCAACCAACTAGTGGTTTCTGTCAAAGCGACGTCTTGCAATGGTACGACAGTTGGACCTCTCTCCCAGGTTTGGGTTCTGATTGATGATTTGCCTGTTGGTCTTCGTTCGTCTGCCTTTCCTATGGCTTTTGGGGTTTTGATTGGGAACCCATGGAGGTGGATGTGGATTCTCTGAACAAGGTTGACCCTGCAAGGATGAAGGTTTGGTGTGTCGATCCAGAACGTGTGCATGGCTCGATTGATATCTTCCCCTCCCCCAATGGTATCAGACTTCGGGTGCGGGTGGAGGGGACGGCTGCTTTTCAGGCTCCACCTCCCCCTCCTTCCCCTTCTAACTCTTCGGACAAGCATGATAAGGAGGGGGACGGATCTATGGGTGGTCCTAATCAGAGCAATGGATCTAACCTCCGTTTCACCCAATCTGAATGGGATGGTTTGGTTGAGTCTGAACGTGAGCTGTTTCATTCCCAAGCTCCCTCTGGTGTTGCGCCCCGCGAGGATGTGGCGAACCCTTCTGCTGCCCCGATAGTCTCTGCTGCTGGTGATGATACGATGAAGCACCCTCATATGTCAGCTACCCCCGTGTCTGGTGCCTGCTCCAACCTTCCGGTCCGACCGCTCTCCCCCACTCGTCGGGAATTGAGGATCTTCCTTCCTCCCCTGCCCGCGACGTGGTGGGATCCCAGTCCCTCCGGAAGAAAAAATCCTCAATGCACAAATTCTCGGCTAAAAGCAGGAATTCGTCGGGCTCGAAGCAATCCATGACTGGGGTTTGCCGTCGTCTTGACAAGGATATGGGGTCTATGTCTCGTTCGGGCCCTCCTCCGTCGTCTCCTGCTGCGCGGTCGCCTGCTATTCGGTCTCCTGCGTCCACGGCTCGCAAAGGCAGGCGGGTGGCGAATTCGGGTGGCTCTTCATGGAGCGTGCTGAGAAGCGGGCTGCGGCGAAGGATCCCCCCCAGGTACTTCCCCCGTCCCCATTTCTGTTTCTTCCCCGGTTCGGTTGGTTTTACCTTCTCTTTCGGATGATCATCTTTTAAATATTATGTCGGACGTGGGTGTGGTGGTTGATACTTCTGTTGGGTCTCCTAGTTCTCTTCTTGCTATCATTCGGGCTAACGAGATGGCTCAGGCGGCCATAGCTAAAGCCAAAGAGGCCGTTGCCTCTCAGGTTGGGGCTTCTATTAATTGTCAGGGTGCAGAAGCGGGTGCTGGTTGTGGCCAGCCCCAACCCAACTTATCTAGCAGGGGCACAAATAAACGAGCTAAATCCTGTGCAGCTCCTAGCAGGTCGAGCCTCCGCATTAAAAATTTATCTTATAAATGAGGGCTTTATTCTGGAATATTAGAGGGTTCGGTGCTAGGGGGCGCCGCGACCAACTCAAAGATCTGATCCGCTCTAGTTCCATTGACTTTGTGGGGTTGGTTAAAACCTTTGAGGAATCTTTTTCCCCTAATGACCTCTCTGCTATCGTGGGCATGGACAGATTCAATTGGCACTCTTTACCTGCTTCGGGTCACTCCGGTGGGATCTTGATAGGCTCTAATAAAGATATTTTTGATTTTGTTGCGTTTGATCATGGGATTTTTTGGGCTAGTTCTGTTCTTTGTCATAAAGCCATGAATACCCTCTGTGAGTTTATCGTCATTTATGGGCCTGCGGATCATTCTTTGTCTCCTTTATTTCTTAATGAGCTGTCTGTGAAGATCGAATCCTGTAATCTCCCGATGGTTATCGGGGGAGACTTTAATCTTCTGCGGTGTCCTTCTGATAAAAGTAACGATATCTTCTCCTGGCCTCTAGCTAATGCCTTTAATGATTTTATCAGTGTCAATGCTATTCGTCAGCTTCCCCGGGGCGGTGCTCGTTATACCTGGTCCAATCATCAGGCTAACCCTATTAGATCTGTGCTTGATAGAGTCTTCATATGTCCCAGGTGGGATTCCATGTTCCCTAGGGCCTTCCTCGGCGCCAAAAGCATAGTTGGTTCTGACCATACCCCCTTAATTCTTGACGACGGTTCTATCAGCCTTAGATCTCTGGCTAGATTTCAATTTGACGCCTCTTGGCTGTCTGTAGATGGTTTTATCGAGATGGTGGCCTCGAAGATATCCCTCCTTCTCTCCTCCAACTCTCGCTCTTTTGGGCCTCTGGATGACTGGCACTCGTGCTCCTACAACCTTCGTAAATTTCTTAGAGGCTGGTCTCGCAACCATGCGGTGGAGGATCGTCGTACCAAATTATTCCTTGAGGCTCAGACTGCGTCTCTTGATCGCGCGGCCGACTCTACTGGGCTTACTGATGATGGCTGGGCGGTTCGATATAACCTTGAGGCCGCTTTAATGCAGTTGCACCACCAGGCTGAGGTTTATTGGCGCCAATGGGGCACTCTCAATTGGACTCTAAAAGGTGACTCCCCTACGGCCTATTTCTTTGCGATTGCGAACGGTAGGAGAAGGCGCTGTGGTATCAATAGCCTGATGATTAATGGTGTGCGATCTTCGGATCAGTTTGCTATTATGGCTCATGTGGTGGACTTCTTCTCTTCGCTGTTGGGGGCTAAGCCTCAATCGGGCTTCTCCATTTCCCCTTCCCTTTGGAACATAGGCCTTAAAATCTCGCCCGAGGAAAATGCCTCCTTAATGATCCCTCTTTCTGATCAGGAAATCTGGGATGTAGTTAATTCCTCTAACCCTAATGCTGCCTCTGGGCCAGACGGCTTCTCTATTCCTTTCTTTCGGAAATTCTGGCCTCAGTTGAAACAACTGGTTTGTCAGGTCATCCAGGGTTTCTGTCTTGGTACCGTCGATATCTCCCGCCTGAATTACGCAGTGATTTCCCCGATCCCCAAGGTTAAGGGTGTTGAACTAATTTCTCAATTCCGTCCTATTGATTTGATTAATAACTTCACCAAATTTCCAGCTAAGGGTTTTGCGAGTCGATTGTCGCCGGTTGCGCATAGAGTTATCAGCCCCTTCCAATCTGCTTTCATCAAATGTCGTTTCATTCTAGACTAGTAAGTGTGCACGTGCAACACAAGTCTCTGCTGTGGCATATGGGGGCAATGGCCCTACCGGTTGAGGGTGCAAGGTGTGTTCAACCAGTGGATGTTGGGGCGGCGGCCCCGAGAGCTTTGCAACTTCGACGGCATGGACCTCATGCCGTGTGGGTTGCAACTACTACATGCATGTGGAATGCTTATCTCTTCATCGCCGCGGGAGAGTGCCTCATGATTTCTTTCAGACATGGAAGAGTGACTTGTTCGGTGGAGCGAGATCAAGCTAGTGTGTGTTTGTGTGGTTGGCGTTTCTTGTGGCATTACGGTGTTCTAGAGTGGGCTTGGCCCTTTTGTTTTGGTTTTTCGTGATTAACTGGACAATCTTCTGCTTAATCAATGAAACGTCAAAGTTTTTGCTTCGTGTTTGAATTTATTTGCACTCATACTCATTTACTCGACAAAAATCCAGATATATCTAATGTGTTTTTTACCAGTAAAGAAGGTATGCTAAGCAAAAAGGATAATACCCATGCCTGCTTTGAAAATCCACCCAAGATAAAATCGAATTTAGAAGCAAGACCATAAGAAAACCTAGAATGTACAATTTCCTATACTTACAAATTCATGACGTCCTTCTTCCAATTTCCAGTGAATCATGTTCATAACTTTAATCCAAATTCATTGCCAAGCCTTTGGAATAATATAAAAGAATCATCTACTGAACTGGTGGTTATACATCATACCAAATTCTAGAGGAATAATATAAAGGAATCATGTTCATAAGTTTAATCCAAATACATTAATAACACCAGGGGAATAATCCTATAATCTGGCTTCAAATAACACCATCCGCTGAATTTAGTTACATTTTTACTAACCAAAACACTATAAGTGAAGATAGAAGGGAAACCGTTATTTCCGAATTTAGACATATTTACATGCTATACTTTATCTGGATATAAAGAGAGGAAATATACAGCATGAGATGGAGTAGTGGAGCAGAGCGCCCGCATCAGTGGTCAATCTACGGTAGGCAAGTGAATGATGCGGTGCCGTGATTGCTATTCACTGGTGATGAAGGGAAGCGGCGGATAAACAAAGGAGATGCCCCTGGCCGCTGTGTCTCCCCCTGGGAGCCCTCCCGTTTGACGCTCCTTGTGTCAAACAGTCGAGGAATTGCACAGGGCGCTCCTCGTAATCTTGCGCGCAAACAGGGCTCCAAACAGTTGAGAATTCGCACAGGGTAACTTGTTAGTATATCAAAAAAGAAACTAATGATGCTACACTAACTCTGCCCTGCTGTAGCAAACGTGAAAGCTTACACCAGTGCAAATGTTATTCACATATTACTCTGCGATTCACATGAAAAATATAGAGACAAGGCCCTAAACATCCATGATATAGACGTCCAGTAAGTAAAATAGCTAGAGTCACACACACACAAAAATCAGAGAAGAACCTTTAGGTAAAATCCCTAGAGTTGATGGGAAAGGCCCCACAAAGCATTGAAAGTTGCAAATTTAGCAGAGCATATAGAACCATGCTTTATATTGTCTGAGAGAACACAACAGCCATACATCTTTTAAGAAATATTGGTCAGATTATAAACAGAGTACATTGCTAGTTGCATAGCCTCCTTCAGTACCATCTTTATACATTATTTAGTAAGGCTCCCTAATTCAAATTATCCTAACAGAATAGCTCATCATTGTATGCATAATATGCACATAACTTAGAAAACAAAATCAATATTAGAGATGAGTAACATGTCCTAATATAATAAGGTGGATTGACATGTATGGAAAACAAACATGTGTTGTCCCTCCAAGACATCTGTGCACACAACATTCTTGGTTCTTTTTCCAGTGGGATGAGTAAACTATGTGTAGACATGCAGAAATTATTATGACATTCCAACCATCGGCATGTAAAAATACAAAGCAATAACTCATTGGCAATAACAAGTACAGCCTTGATCCTAAGCATATAGTTATTTAGCACGACCAAAAATTTATTAAGAAAGAAAATCACCCAGTGGAACGCACCTAAGTTGACCAGAACATGTTGTATTTTTATTAGAATGGCATTTTAATTTGAAGGAGGTAATAATACGCACCATCTACAACAGACAGTGCTGGGGGCTACCAACTTATAAGCATAACACTAACCGTCACTGTTCTGTTCAATTCAATTTTTAAGCTCAGACCGTACCATGAAAACACGAAGTGCTTTTGCTCAATACTTGGTGCTACCATTGATTTTGCTCCCACTTATGCTCTTGGGTGTTGACTAAGGGAGTTACTGGACAATAGGCCAGTCTTTGATTTTGTCTATCTTTACACTGCAGATCAACATCTCAATTTAGTCAAATTCTTCCTTTTGAAGTCATGGGACATGCTGAGTAGATCATTCCAATTAATTTCTTTTTCTGAGAATCTATTCATTAACATTAGAGATGACAACTACTTCTGATTGCATTTTGCAAAATAAAAGGTAAATGACTCAAAGCAGTTGTGATTAGATCTCAATCTCTGGAAGAGTTTATCTGATAACCCGCAGAAGACTACATAATCTGAAACGTAAATTTATATCAGTGCAGCATGAGACAGCTGAAACAAACAATCTAATATGTGCATAGTTAGCCTAATACTCCCTCCGTCCGGAAATACTTGTCGGAGAAATACAGAAAAATGAATGTATCTAGAACTAAAATACATCTAGATACATCCAATCCTCCGACGAGTATTTTCGGACGGAGGGAGTAGTTGATAATTCATAGATTATTTGTATCAATTGGCGAAGGGAGAACTGAAACTGCTAGTTGAAAATAATGTATAAGTCTTTAGCACTAAAATTATTTGGAATTATCACCTAAACAATTACTAATTGTATAGAGAGCATAACTAAAACTACTGAAGATTTATCTAATCAAAATTTATTTCAAAGTCCTAAGCCACACAGGAGAGAAACTGGGGAGGGAGAAGAGATCGCCCGCCCGCCACGCACGGACTCCAAGAAATATGTGGTGATAATGTGAGGTGGGCCATGCTGGAGTCCGGACCGCTTCCGGAGCCCACGCTCACCACCCAGGCCCCTCTAGGCGCCAGCTGCCTGCTGCATGCATAGCAAGTAGTCCCCGCTTATGTGGAGGAGAGAGAGGCATAGACAAAGTCAAGGAGTAACAGTGGAGACAATAGCTTTCATCAAAAATAAACAATGAATACTCGTTGCTCGTCCTCTATATCGGAAAGAATACTTTCATTCGTCGACATGTGGGACGTCGACCATCCTGGTCCACCTGCCATGCACAAAATTATCCTGGTCTACCCCGGTCGTATCGCAGGCCCAACCTTTCCCACTGTAGGTTGTTCGGACGAAGGAACTATCATGAGTTCGTTGAATTCCGCTTCTTCAAGAAAACTTACTGTACCCGCAATAGTGTTACCAGACACGAAGACTGGATGGCACTGTACCACGTCATATCACTAAAACCCACTAGGCCAAACTAGCCCGCCTAGGTCATCTATTTTGGAACGGAGGGAGTACGTCTCTGCACTGCTATGATTTTGTGTTGCACGTTCTCTGTACTTTTGCTACAATTTTCCTACCCTATGAACCAAATGAGGCCTGAATGTATGTCGACTATTGTCTGATTGATCGCTAAGCCTACAATTTTAGGAGCTAGGGCTATTGGTCGATCGACGAGGGATAAGTATAAGCGTACCACGAGCTCATCAGCCCTAACGTTTCTCTTCGGTGAGTGTTTTGCAAGTACTATACCTCGCACAGTAGCTAGCCTACTAACACCAAGAATCATCAAACAAGCCCTGCTGATATGATAAACAGATCAAACTTACATCTAAGCATGCCATATATTACATCAAAAGCTGGTGAGGATACATATGTTTCTATAACTCGGAGAGGGTTCGCATGATTCATCGCATGATTCACTATCAAAAAAAAGTAGCAAGATCCGCCCACACAAGATAGTGCACTAGTCCTAACATGGTTTGATAACACACATCGTTCTGGTAATTAAACACAGGGCAATGTAAACTATCCTGAAGGATTAGCGCAACCAACTATTTCTTGTCATCGATCTCTTGGGCAATGACCACAGCATGGACAGCGGCATGGGAATCGATTTCTGGGGCGACGTCCACAGGACTGACCACGACATCGGAATCGATCTCTGGGGCGATGTCCACAGGATGGACAGCGACATCGGAATCGATCTCCGGGGCGATGCCGACAGGACGGGCCACGACATCGAAATCATCAAGGACAACCACCGGCACCTGCACAACCCTAACATATTAGCAAGCACATTGCAAATAATAAAAAACCACAACTATGGTAATAAGCCATTATTTTTTACCTTGTGCAGCTCACCGGGGGATCTCATCCATCCGGGGGCCATCTCCTCATCCTCGATGGGGGCCATCACCTTGCCAGGGGAATACTGCTTCTCAACGGCGACTATCTCCTCAAACTCGGTCTTGAGCCTCACATAGGTGGCAATCAGAGTTCCTGGGGTAGGCACGGTGGGGCCCTTGTTTTTCTTGCAACTTTCTTTGAGGAGTTCCTCCGCCAACGTCCTCAACTCTTTGGCCAATGCTTGTTTCTTGGAGTTCTTCGTCTCCATGGGTTGGCCCGCCAACATGGTCAACTCGTTGGTCGGTGCTCGCTTCCTGGAGATCGCTGTCTCCAGTGGCTTGTCCGCCGGCAACTCTTTGCCTAGTGCTCCAGGATCCACCAATGAACTAACAAACAAAAAGCAATCGAAAGGAAACCACAATCGCAATGAAAACGGGAAAAGAATAGGATGTGAGAATCGGTCGGTGCTTCGCAAAAAGAAGATTATAGGAATGAAAATATAGCAGGATAACTGATTGGCCCACCTTTCCTTCGTCGGTACAGAAGAAAAATGGCAGAAGTGAGTAGCCTGGAGTGAGGTTTTCTTCAAGAAAGGGAAGAAAGTGCTTGAACGAGTGTTCCATTGAAATGATGGTTGCGTCGTCCAGTCCAACCTGGAGGCCACCTTACCACTGCTGGTAAAGGTATGGGTTTTGTGATATGACGGGTCATGACGGCCACACCGGGGTGACAGGTGAGTCTCAACTGTAGCACCTCGCTGTGATTTGGTGGATGGCACGCGGGCCCGTGCTTTGAAATGCCCCGCATGTAGATAGAGCGGCTAGTCATATAGGAGTGCTCAATATTGTGCACCGCGACGAAGGCGGAGAGGAAAACAAGAGAACTACGTAATTAATGCATGAGTTTAATTAGGGTAGTTTTGTAAAGTACAAGATACATTCCTCCAATCGCAAAACGCCTTGGTTCATGAGAATTGAGCCCTATAAACCGGAATGGAGGGGGTACTACACACGGTATAGTCTAGTCACTTGTTGAAATCTCTAGAAAGGCAAATACTCCTTTCCGGTTTACAGGTCTATACTACTCCCTCTGTCTAGGTGTGTAAGTCATCTTACGAAAACCAAATAGTCCCAAAACACTTAGGCACGGTAAATTAACTTCTACCATGTTTCTTGTTTCTTGACATACGTATCAACCAATAAGAGATGAGAGGTGTGAATGCTTTTAGTGACTTGCAATGGCTAGTTCATTTCATGGAATGCTATTAATTAGCAAATAAACATTGGTGACCCCAGGAGGAAACGGTGCTAAGCGCGTGGACCTATGCAGAATGAGTATCAACCAATGGATAATGGAGTTTAATTGTTAAACAATAGCAATTTTGTCTCATGCAAGAGCCTGGCTAGTACTCCAAGGAACCGCACCACGCGAGCGTTCGCAACTGCCACGTTCGGTTTGCACTTGGCTCTTCGCCTCTTCGAGGAAACGAACAATGATGTTACTCCTACTTCTAGAGTGTCGAATCCACTGCTGCATGTCCGTCCACCTCGTGCGGGAGGGATAGCGTGTAGCGAAAGCTTCTACTTACTGCTCTTGCCTTTGCGTCTATGACAGGTGGGCCCAACAGGTGGTTGGCCCACCTGTCATGCAGCCAAAGGCAGGTGCAGTTAAGGCACCAGAGCTCAGTCCGCGAGGGAGAGGGCGTCGTAGTAATCAAATTTATCGGTCTTGTACGAGTTGACGCGACACATCAAAGCACTGCACTCGATAAAAGTCTTTTTACACATTTCAAATGGGCTACTTCGTATGTAGGAGTAGACATATTCTGCTTCGTATGTAGTCACTTGTTGCAATCTCTAAAAAGACTTATATTTGGAAACGAAGGGAGTACAACGCATGCATGCATGCCGTGACTTTCCTTTTGATACTTGCATGTGTTGATTTGATGCACCTTGCCAAATTTTGACTATAAATTTAACTAACCAAATTTTCATGCATGTCACAAAAAATTGCGGGGCTGTTTGGATTGTGACTATGTTTGTCTTATGTTGCCACAATATTTTTCCCACACTTGCCACACTTGCCTAACCTGAGTTGCTCAAATTGTTAAACACACTTTGGCTTGCCTAAGGGAATCTTGCCACAATTTTTGTGTCTATGACATGTGGGGTTCACTGCTAATAAAAATATTCTTGTCTTAGGTGTGGCTAATAAAAAGACTTATATTTAGGAACGGAGGCAGCAGAAAATATAAATAATAATGCATGTTGGGGCAACCCACGTTTCCGCTAATTTTAGCCGTGGGCTTGTTCACAATTTTTATGAGGGGGTGGTTGTTCATTTAATGGAGGGACTCGTAGTACCAGACTTGTACGATACAAAGTGCGACCTGGCACACCGTAACACCACTTGGAACAAGCGGGTAGCTATCTCAAAAAACAATCAACAATTTAAAAACCGCGACCTGGCATGTACTGGTACACAATTTTAAACGACTGTTTTGATGGAGTGAAAAAGGGAAACTACCCCACTACTTATATATAGGCTGGAGCCTCCGTGCTTGCTTGCGAGGGCTGCTCTATTCACACACTCTCATCCTCTCCAGATCTAAACAAGATAGGGGTAGTAACACTGTCTTTCTCCCTTCAAAAAACACTGGCTTTCTATCCTCACCGCTGGTTATAGATCCGGACGTATCCCCCTCCCCCGGTGAAGGGGAGGAGGGGCAGTGTTTAGGCCGTCGTCTACAGTGAGGGAGGAGACCCACTGCTGGCAGCACCGTTACCTCTGGCTGAGCGCCGGAGCGGGAGGTCCTCCGATCCCTTCGACATTGCCTATGGGCGGATCCGACCTCCCGCCGCCCACCTATCCACATCCCGACGACCTTCAGGTATATCTTCGTTCGAAACCGCCTTAGCTCTACTTCCCCAGCTTGCTACGTCGCTGCATGTGCATCATTTTCTACCTCTCAGCCCCTCTCGATCGGATGGTCCAACGCCACCTATTTTTTCTTCTTCTATTGTTAGAGGTAAAGCTACTTCATGGAGTCGAATCTTGTACTCCCTCCGTCTGAAAATACTTGTCATTGAAATGGATGTATCTAGATGTATTTTAGTTCTAGACACATCCATTTTGATGACAAGTAATTCCGTACGGAGGGAGTACTTGGTTCAAACAAGAAATAAAGTGGGGGTGGGGGAATTTAGTATGTACATTGGACTTGGTACAAACAGGAAGGAAAGGGGGTGAAAGTAGTACAGACTGGTCATCCAACCGGTCTCTTGGTCGAAAAGGGAAATATAGGGGCAACGCTGTACACAGTGGTATGACCAGGACTTGATTTGCTATCCACACATAGGAGTAGGTGGCTAGAGTGAACAAAAATGGGACGAACCCAGATATGTTTCTTGGATGTTTGTTTCTCGGGGCAACAAACTATGAATCACCACTTTATGCCCTTGTTTACGTACATGGTGCTGTACTGCTGGTGCACCTACTGTCCCATGCCCTTATACAAAATATTTAGGCTCCGGTCGGAGTAAAGGGGCAGAAAACATAGGTCTTGATGAAAATAGAGGAATAGGAAAGGAATGTAGGTATAAAACTATGGAACAACGAACCAGAGGAAACTCTCAAGAGAATGTGTTCGGATGGACTACGAAATGTACAGATTTGTTTCTTTAGAGTAGCATGCTTGGCAGTATGAGATGCTGTTTGTTTATTCAGCTGCACAGTGGCTACTCTTGTCCTCACCTCACGTAACACACATAGGTTGATTTTTTTATTCCGGGAAACACAGCACAACAACCTGTCTAACGCATGGTAGCGAGCGCCTACCTCGGGCTTTCGCCCAAAAAATGAGCAGCGCGTGGATGTTTTTAATCTGATGCAATCAGTACTACCAAACCAGCTTTCCTATGACACACTATTCACCTTTCCCATGTTCCGAACGGTTGGAAGGGAAAGAATACCGTAGGAATTGTGTTCCTACGAAAATCCTGCACCAAACCTGTGAACCGAACGCAGCCTTAGTTGTTCTTAATATAATGTCCCTGGTAAAAATGAAGCCATGCCACTGTTTTTGCCTGTAATTATTTGAGACTCTGACAAGTTTAGCCAAATGTTTTTGCCTGTAATTTTTTGAGACTCTGACTGTTTCCTATGTGCCTTTTTGTGCAAACAGGGATATCCAATTCACCTGGTTACTATTGTGACCTTTTGATGCACTGCACAAAACTCTTCTTAAAAGAAGTGACTTTTGTGCTATTTAATTGGAATGTCAGAATGGAACAGTTGGTTCATTTTGGTGGAACTGCACAAAGGGAGATCTGTGTTCCAATCCTCATCATCCCTATTGGCGCCATAACCTTCCTTTAGGTAAGAATGATGTTTAATGCATGTGTTCATCTCTATTTTCCGACTGCCATGTGAAAATAATGCTGTTTTTTACTAGTACACTTGTACTCCCTCACTGACAAAACCAATTCTGAATTAGAAGGCCAATCATGTACTTGGTTTCACCAACTGGTGAGGAGAAAGAGAAACAAAGCATGAAGAGGAACAAGAAGAAGAATAAACAGTGCCAAGGCGATCTTGCTGAAGCCAGAGGCCTCAGTCGAGGCTATTCAAGGGCTTCGACAACGACTACCTTACATGTGAGAAGATCCTACAGAGAGCCCTTCCACTTTTGCTGTCTCACTTAATTAATTAGGAGTACTTAAGTACCACTAATTTATTACTGCCTAATTTTCCTGTTGGAGTTAAACAAATCTTTAGTAGGACCCTATGATGAATCATGTACGTGTGAATGTTTGTCTATGGAGTTGAATCATGTGGTGGAGCAGGGAGGGAATATTATTAGTGTCATGACATAATAGTGCTATTGTTTTGCATGTCAATTTATTGCCATTGGTTCAATAAGCCAATGTTTTGCGTATTGTCCATCATGAATTTGATGCTACTGTTTGAGTAATATGCTAATGTCTTCCTATCCTTTCTCACTAAGCTAATGAAGGTTTCACCTTGTTCCTACTTGTGCAAAAAGGGATCATGTTGTGCCAATCATACATTTTAGTGGAACTACACAAGACAATACAATGAACTGTATCCCGGCCAGTGCTTTAACTCTATTGGAAGTTCTTGATAATCTTTCGATATAATCTCAGCACTGGTAAACAAGAGTGATTTCAACCATACATTTGAAGTGCACAAAAATATATACTATTGTGTGATTCCAGTGAGTGCTTTATCATCTCTTATGGGACTACATGAATAAGCTTTTTTTTCTCAGGTTGGTACGGGCCTAAGGCCTTCATCCATATTAGTTTGCTGTCATCTCTATTTGTATCGTGCTACTGTCATGAGAAACTCCTTTATCTTTGCACTTTTAAGTTTTGCAACTTATGATAAATGGCAATGCTTTGAGTGTTGAGTTGAGCTAATTGGCACTGATTAAATAAACTAATACCTCTCTTTAAGCAAGACTACTATGTTGCTAACTTTACCCATTAAGATAATGAGGGTGCTTCTATTTGTTAGTGTATGTTTCATCAACTAGTCCCACTATTACAGTAATCTCACTCTCTCAATATATGTGCCAACAGGGATGCTCGATTTTGGTGGAACTGTACAAAAACTTTGGGTGCTTCATTGCCTCGACAGCTTTCGTCCTTTCCTGTCAGTCGCTAATCTCCGCTTGCTTTCTTCCTTTGTTGTTAGTCGCTTGGCTTCACTACAAGAAAAATACACTCCCGTGATGATACGTGTTTGTCACAGTAGGCCGTGTTTTTTGTCATGCATGTACATCCATGACAAATTTATGACAGAATCAAGATAGTCATATCTATGCTGTTGTAGAAGTGTTCGATGACATTACCAAAATTATCATCACGGAAGTGTCCACTTCCATGACGATAAATCGCGCGTCACAGAACTGCTTTCGTCAAGGGTGACCGACACGTGGCATCCACCGTAACGGAATGCCGTTAAGCTATCGGGTCGGGTTTTGGATCCGATAACCCGTTAACAGCCCCGACCAATGGGGATTTTCAACGTGTAAAATCATCATTGGCTGGAGGAAACACATGTCGACTCACCGTTGGGACAGATGTCATCCACTCATAGGACAGAAGGCGCCTATGATACGTCGACACGTGGCACGGCCCAACAGAGGCCCATTCCGGTGAAAAGGCCGGCCCGTTTGACTTGGTCAAAAGGTGGCGGGCCGGCCCATGGAAAGCCTGTTAACGGCCTGTTCGCATATAGCCCATTTACAACCCGCTAACCAAAGGCCCGTTACGCCCTATCTGAATTAGGCCCAGTAGCGTCATCTGCGCCATCAAACATGACTCCAGCCTGTTTTCACTTCTAGCCCATGTATGGCCCATGACGTCTTTCGGCCCATATGAGGCCCTATGTAACTCTTGGCCTATTAACGGCCCGTGGTGAAACTGGCCCGCAATGAACAGTGTATCACTTTACAACCACTAACGGCACGTGGTGAAACTGGCCCGTAATGAACAGTATATCATTTTATACCCATTAAGGGCCCGTTATTGAGTTTGGCCGTTTCTAGCAAATGTTATCTTTTGGCCTTCTCATAGCCCATTTATTCTTGGGCTCATTTCCAGCATTCGTTTACTTACGGCCCGTTACTATCATTTTCTGCTTGTGGGCCAAATTCAGCCCATGGTTACATCAGCCTGTTTGTGGTCCGTTAATACGTTGGGCCGTTTTCATAGCATCATCAAATACGGCCTATTAATGATGGCCCCTTATGGTCATACGTCTCGTATAAGGCCCATTGTTGATACGGCCCGTAGAAGGCCCATTGTTTCTACAGCCCGTAGAAGGCCCATTGTTTCTATGGCCCGTAGAAGGCCCATTGTTACTATGGCCCGTAGAAGGCCCAGTGTTTCTACGGCCCGTAGAAGGCCCATTGTTTCTACGGCCTGTAGAAGGCCTACTGTTTCTACAGCCCGTAGAAGGCCCACTGTTTCTACGGCCCGTAGGAGGCCCAGTGTCACTACAGTAAATATTAGCCCATGGTTATTGTGGCCTAGTTTTAAAAAGAACTGCACTGACTACAAGCAAACAAAAAAACAAGACAACAAGGAAATAAATAAGCAAGCAACTTATGCTAGGCTATCACGGCTGTTACACATATTACATCCACTGGGCATCAAAGTTCGCCACCAGTGCAAATATAGGGAACAAAGCAGCATATCATATACACTGGTTGTCAAAGTTGGCGACCAGCGCAAATAAACGCCGCAGCAAAACAAATCCAGAACTGAAACCACTTCAGAAGATCTCAAGAAACAATATCCTGGGTACCCATAATGCTGGCAAGATGCTTAGCAAGCTTATTAACTTTCTCTTGTTTGGCGCTTAAATCCTCCAGCACTTGCTGTTGCACCAGAAAATATGCATCTGAATTTTGCAAGGACTTCCTCAGTCCTTCAGCTTCCTGTCGCAGCACATATGATCGATGTCTTTCAACTTGAAGTTGAGACTCAAGAAGATGAACTGATTCAGGCAGCGAGTTCGAAGAGCTTGTGCCAGCAGTAGTGGCCAGTAACTCGAACACTACATCAAGACAGGACTTTGGGTTCCCTCACTGTCGTCAAGATAGTTTTTATCAGGTTTCTTGGAGACCAACAAGGATGTCTCACTATCTTGAACCTTATCTGCATTATTTCCTTTACCATTGGATAACGCGGTATTGTTCTCCAATATTTTGTCTGCAATCTAAAAGAGAAACAAGCAGACACATCACATGTTTACCATGTTGTATCTGAAACTCATTTTGGTAAATGAGTTCAGTAGTAAAGTGGACAGGATGACAGCATGAAACAAACATATATCTATGTGCCATGGTCACTTTATGGTCTATATTCTTGGGGAACGTAGTAATTTCAAAAATTTCCTGCACACACGCAAGATCATGGTGATGGCATAGCAACGAGAGGGGAGAGTATTGTCCATGTACCCTCGTAGACCATAAACGGAAGCGTTATGACAACGCAGTTGATGTAGTCGTACGTCTTCACGATCCGACCGATCCAAGTACCGAACGTACGGCACCTCCGAGTTCAGCACACGTTCAGCTCGATGACGATCCCCGGGCTCCGATCCAGCAAAGCTTTGGGGATGAGTTCCGTCAGCACGACGGCGTGGTGACGATGATGATGTTCTACCGGCGCAGGGCTTCGCCTAAACTCCGCGACGATATGACCGAGGTGGAATATGGTGGAGGGGGGCACCGCACACGGCTAAGGAACAATCCGTAGATCAACTTGTGTGTCTATGGGGTGCCCCCTGCCCCCGTATATAAAGGAGTGGAGGAGGGGGAGGGCCGGCCCTCTCTATGGCGCGCCCTAGGGGAGTCCTACTCCCACCGGGAGTAGGATTCCCCCTTTCCTAGTAGAACTAGGAACCCTTCCATGTAGTAGGAGTAGGAGAGAAGGAGAGGGAAGAGAGAAGGAGAAGGAAGGAAGGGGGCACCCCCCCTCCCTAGTCCAATTCGGACTAGTTCAAGGGGAGGGGTGCGGCCACCCTTTTGGCCCTTTCTCTCCTTTCCCGTATGGCCCATTGAGGCCCAATACGAATTCCCGTAACTCTCCGGTACTCCGAAAAATACCCGAATCACTCGGAACCTTTCCGAACTCCGAATATAGTCGTTCAATATATCGATCTTTACGTCTCGACCATTTCGAGACTCCTCGTCATGTCCCCGATCTCATCCGGGACTCCGAACTCCTTCGGTACATCAAAACTTATAAACTCATAATAAAACTGTCATCGTAATGTTAAGCGTGCGGACCCTACGGGTTCGAGAACTATGTAGACATGACCTAGAACTATTCTCGGTCAATAAACAATAGCGGAACCTAGATGCCCATATTGGCTCCTACATATTCTACGAAGATCTTTATCGGTCAAACCGCATAACAACATACGTTGTTCCCTTTGTCATCGGTATGTTACTTGCCCGAGATTCGATCGTCGGTATCCAATACCTAGTTCAATCTCGTTACCGGCAAGTCTCTTTACTCGTTACGTAATGCATCATTCCGTAACTAACTCATTAGCTATATTGCTTGCAAGGCTTATAGTGATGTGCATTACCGAGAGGACCCAGAGATACCTCTCCGACAATCGGAGTGACAAAACCTAATCTCGAAATACGCCAACCCAACATGTACCTTTGGAGACACCTGTAGTACTCCTTTATAATCACCTAGTTACGTTGTGACGTTTGGTAGCACCCAAAGTGTTCCTCCGGTAAACGGGAGTTGCATAATCTCATAGTTACAGGAACATGTATAAGTCATGAAGAAAGCAATAGCAACACACTAAACGATCAAGTGCTAAGCTAACGGAATGGGTCAAGTCAATCACATCATTCTCCTAATGATGTGATCCCGTTAATCAAATGACAACTCTTTTGTCCATGGCTAGGAAACATAACCATCTTTGATAAATGAACTAGTCAAGTAGAGGCATACTAGTGACACTATGTATGCCTATGTATTCACACATGTATTATGTTTCCGTTTAATACAATTCTAGCATGAATAATAAACATTTATCATGAAATAAGGAAATAAATAATAACTTTATTATTGCCTCTAGGGCATATTTCCTTCATATATCATTCTAGTTTTTGTTGCCAAATCAAGATAGAGACACAGTTCAAATAATATTTGTTCAAGACAAAGCAGAATAGGCAGAATATAAGTGTGGGTAACTATAGACCAATAACAACACTTGTAATGTGCATGACATGAGAACATAACTGTTTATTCAATTGAAACTGAAATCAACATAGAGCAGGTTACAACAGAAAACCAGTTAAAAAAACAGGTTTAAAACATACCTGTTGCGCCATTGGAGTTTCAATTTGTCACATCCCCAGTTTTGGTAATACGTAGTGCTTGCATTAGAGTGTTGCATCATGTTTACTTTTCCAGAAAACTTGAAATGGGGATGACAGAACCCCCAGCACCCCCTGGAAACAACTAGGGTTTATTAAAATTATTTTCAACGAACCCGAAATGCCCTTCTAAAAAGTCTACCCTTTTTGTTTTGGGTTAGTACCTCTGACAAAATGGGTTCATCTTTTTCCAGGACACATAAGGTCATTGGATTAAATCATTACAATTTGCATTTGGGCATATAAATGCTATAAAATATTCTAATTGCCCAAATAATTCTGAAAATAAGTGTGGGCTATTGGAAATAATCTAGACAGAGCCCATGATTATTTTTAGGATTTTTAAAGATGCCTAAATATTTTTAATAAAGCCACACAGTAACAGAAAATTAGAAAAACAATTAAAGTGACAAGAGAGAGAGAGAGAAAGGCCAGTGGCCGCTTACCTGCACTGGGCCGGCCCACCTGGCCTGTGCCAGTCACCACCCACCTCTGCCAGTAGGCAGAGGAGGGACACCGCGACGTGCCCGAGCTCGCCACGCAGTTCCCTGGCCGCTTGCCTCGCTTGGACAGCGTGGCGACGCCTCGAAGCCACTCCTCGGTGCCGCCCCGACCCCGCCGACACCCCATTCTTCCCCCTTGCTCTCTCCCTCGCTCCCTGGACGCCATGGCCGACGCAGCCGTGCCCACGCCGTCGTAAAGCCCGCAGCCACGGCCGTCCAATCGTCGCCTCTCCGTGCCCAGAAGCTTCACCGTCGTCCGCTGCTTTTCCTCGACCGAGCCCCGAGCGCTCGCTCGCCCCGGAGACGCTGCACCGAGCCGTCCCGATCCGACATCGCCGGAGATCCCCCTCGCTGCCGTGACCACTCCAGCTCTTCGAGACCACTGTGAGCTTCTGCCCGTCCTCCCCCTCTCCGTTCCCTCTCTCGTGCACCGTACGCACCACACCGAGCTCACCGCACCCGCCGCCGCCTGTGCTCACCGCCGGCGTGACTCCGACCATGCAATGGCTCAGCCGTCATGTCCATCTTGCTCACCGCGCCGCTTAGAACACGTAGGTGCCCCATACGAGCTTCCCCGACCGCCGTAGCGTCGACCCCGAGCTCACCCGAGCTCCGGCGACGGCCAAGGTCGACGCCGGCGACGACTCCGGCCACCCAGGGCCCAACCACTGCCACTATCCGACGCGGACGAGTGCCCGCGTCATGTAGATACCCTCTGACGGCCATTTGGTTGCCGAAGGAGGAATCCCGAGCCCCTCCGCTATCTCTGGCCCTGCCGGCGACGAGCCCCGGGTCAACTCCGGCGAGTTTGACCTGGGTTGACCTAGTTTGACCCCCTTTCTCTCTCACTGACGTGTGGGCCCCAGGCCACTAACTAAACTAGGTTAGTGTTAGTTTAACGCTAACTAAACTTTGTTAATTTAATTAACACCGACAGGCAGGACCCACAGGTCAGGGTTGACCTGGACGGTCTCAGTTGACCGCTGACGTCACACTGACACCAGGCTGACGCAGTAAATCCTTTTCTGGATTTATTTTTATATAGGAAATTCCAGAAAATGTTGCAAACTTCAAAAATTCATAGTAATTCAACCGTAACTCCAAATAAAACAATTTATATATGAAAAATTATCAGAACAATCCAATCTATCCATCTGTACTAGTTTCATGCATGTTTAAACAAGTTAACTTGCTGTGTAGTGCAAAACATGATAAATCACTATTTAAGTTCACAAATGAGTTTGAACTTTCAATCTTTGGTTCAAAATAGCTCAAACCCATCAGGTTGTAGTTGCATTAGCCCAACACACTCATTTTACCATGACATGATCATGCATCATATTGTGCATTGCATTGATTGTGTTTCTTTCCCTGTTGCCGGTTTTTGTCCCCTCTTGATAGACGTGATACCGACGATGAGTTCGATGACACCAATGAAGAACTATACTATCTTCAGAAATGCCAGGCAAGCAAAACCCCCTTGTTCATTCCGATACAATCCCACTCTCTCGCTCCTACTCTCTTTTACTGCATTAGGACAACAACGATTCAAATGTTACATGATGCGTTAGTTGAACCCCTTTCCTCTGCATGACCTGTCATTGCCACAGTAAATAGATGAAACCCACTAGCATGAGTAGGAGTTGTTTGAGCCCTGATGTGCCTACTCATTCATGCTTGTTTGTCATGTCTGCTACTGCTTAGAGTTGAGTCAGGTCTGATTCATCGGGGATGAATCGGAGGTGTGTGAACATGTCCTACTGTTGAGAGCTAAGTGTGTGAACACGATTTGGTAAAGGTAGCGGTGAGAGGCCATGTAGGAGTACATGGTGGGTTGTCTCATTGCAGCCGTCCTCAGGAACTGAGTTCTGTTTTTGTGATCGATGAACAGTTATTACCACACATTGGGTTCCGGTAACTCGACCCCTCTCGACTTATTAATCAACATGATCTCTGTCCAGGAGTTGCAACTAGTTTCTGGTGTTTGTAGGTAGTGTTAGTAGTCTACCAAGTGGCACCCGGTACAGGTGGGCTTGGGACAGACTAGGCACAGTGGCCCGGTGTACCAAGTGGCACCCGGATGGTGGACTTGGGAACCCTGCACACATCGTTTGGGGCCGTGACCGACACCCCGGCCGGATCTCCTTGCGGATGGAACCCGAATAGGCGATAAACCTGGACAAGAGACTTGTGTGGTTAGTCAGGTCGTGGACGACTCCCTCGCCAGGCTTCCACTTGAAGGTTGCCGAGATACACGAGGTGTACATGGCGGTAAGTGGCGAGAGCGTGTGTGAAGAAGTACACCCCTGTAGGGTTAATATGATCTATTCGAATAGCCGTGTCCGTGGAAAAGGACTTCTGGGTTGCCTGTACAGTTCATAGACAAGTGAAAGTGGATACTCCAAAATACGCAAGATAAGCGTGAGTTCTATGGATGGCGCTCTCGTGGGGAGACTGGAGCGGATCCATAGTGGTGTATTGATATGGTGAATATGTGGACTCGTGTGCGCCACCTCAAAAGAGTTACATGCAGTCGTAGTTCAGGATAGCCACCGAGTCAAAGCTGGCTTGCTGCAGTTAAACTCCACCACCCCTTTGTTGATAATGATGCATATGTAGTTAGTTCTGATGTAAGTCTTGCTGGGTACATTTGTACTCACGTTTGCCTATTTTATGTTTTTGCAGAGAGACTTCAGTCTTGCTAGTAGTTCCGCGTGGACTTCGACGTTTAGCTTGTTACCTCAGCTACTATCTTGTGCCCTCGGCAGGATCTGGTAGATAGTTAGGCTTTTCAGCCTTTTTCATTTATAGATGTCTGTACCCAGACATGTTAAGCTTCCGCTTGTGCTTTGACTTGTATGCTCTGAATGTTGGGTCATGAGACCCATGTTTGTAATATCTCGCTCCTCGGAGCCTATTGAATATAATACTTGAGTTGTAGAGTCATGTTGTGATGCCATGTTGTATTTGCACATATCGAGAATATTGTGTGTATGTTATTGAAATGCTTGGTATGTGTGGGATCTGACTATCTAGTTGTTTATCCTTAGTAGCCTCTCTTATCAGGAAATGTCTCCTAGTGCTTCTACTGAGCCATGGTAGCTTCCTACTGCTCCGGAACACTTAGGCTGGCCGGCATGAGTCCTTCTTCGTTCCCGTGTCTGTCCCTTTGGGGAAATGTCACGCGATGAATACTGGAGTCCTGTTAGCCCGCTACAGCCCGGTTCACCGGAGTCCTGCTAGCCCAGTGCTACAGCCTGGATCCACTCGCTGATGACCGACACGTTCGATGCTGGGTCATGGATGCCTGTCCCTGTAAGTTTGTGCCACTTTGGGTTTACGACTAGCCATGTCGTCCCGGGCTCCTTATCATATGGATGCTAGCGATGCTATCATATACGTGTGCCAAAAGGCGCAAACGGTCCCGGGCAAAGGTAAGGCGACACCCGTGGGAATACCGTGCGTGAGGCCGCAAAGTGATATGAGGTGTTACATGCTAGATCAATGTGGCATTGAGTCGGGGTCCTGACAGCTTTGGTATCAGAGCTTGACTGCCTGTAGGATTACCAAGCCAAACTGGTCGAAGTTGAGTCTAGAAATGCTTTAGTTATATGTAGGGTAATTGATTGTGGGATGGAACGTAAGGCTCTTTTTACTCCTTTACCTTATGCCCTTCTGATCTGAGTCATCATATCTTTCCTACGGGGTTAAGGAACTAGGCTTTCCCTTCTTTCTATTAGGATCACGTGTTTCTAATCAGTAGACTAATAAGATTGTTGGATTTAAGCCTCAGTTCAGTTTCTACCTCTGTATGTCAACTGTTGATCTTGAAACCTTGTTATCGTGATGTTGAGTGGTTATGCCACCATTTTGCAGGACGTCTCAAATCTTTTGAGCATTTACAGCTGTTATACTGTCCGAGTCATCCTAGGTTACTAAACAATCTGATGCATTTGCAAAATCCTTTCCCTCTGGTTTTGATGTTCCTTTAGGCCAGATTAATCACACCAATTGTTGAGTTGAGGTATTCTATTGCCTCGACATATATGTTGGAATTATTATTATGACCTTAGGTTTCTTAGGGGATCATCTAGAAATCCAGCCATGTTTTGTGTTCCCAGTGTGATGATTTTGGCCATCATTCTCGAAAGCATCCTGTGATGCTACCTAGTAGTAGGTATTCTACTCCTGGGTTCTTGAACCCGAGATTCACCCTACTTATCTCGTGTTGATAGTGTTTGTTAGTTCCTTTAGGATATTAGTAACGTTTGCAATAGTCCTCGAGGTCCGTGGTATATCGTTCTTACAAATACCATGAACCATTCTTGGCAGGAGTTCTTTTGAACCAAAAGATCACAACCAGAGTGCTCTTGATGAGTTCTCCATTTTATATTGTGAATCTGCCAGTTCTACCTTCTGCATGGGTTATCCGGAAGAAATCTTGAGCTTTGCTCGACATACTAATCTATGCATCCACAACTCAGAAAGATATATGTTCCTTTGAGTGGTCCCTCTTCAGTCGTATTCCGATCTTCGTCTATCAATTGATAGTCAGGAGTAATTGTGCATTCGTGTTATCGATGCTTATTATTCTTGTGGTCCATCAAGCCATTCTATTCAGGATGACTAGGAGAAACAAACTCCAGTATCTCATCCATATCCAGGATTGGGTCAAAATAGTTGTGCTCCACAGATCAAAATGCCAACCCAGCTTTTGATTCTGTTCTACCCTGAAGTATTACCGTCTTTATGTCAGGATTTTCATGAGAATTGCACCGGCTCTTGTGAATTCTTGACGTAGTGATACTTCTCGCCATCATTACTCATTCCTCGGTTCCGTGTTGTCGCAACCGGAATGCCGACAAGTGAATCGTGATGTGTGAAATCTATGCTCCTAGCAACTCCGTTGCTTGGTAGTTAACGGACAATAATTTCATTCTTAGCGTGTTGGTTTTTGAATCATCATTCTAAGATTGATCGTGCTACCTAGTCCATTTTCCCTAGTGCACTGCTCGATCAATGAGATAGGATTGTGTCAATCCCTCGCTCTTTTGATCATATCGTCTTGCCCTGAAAAGCAAGATTGTTCTCGAGCTTAGCAACATATCGATGGTACATGATTTTCTGAATATCTTCTCAGAAGTATCACCAGGTTGTCACCTGATCGCTATGTTGAGTTCATGGTGAAGTTGGTTTCTTGTAAACCAGACATTCTCCAAGAATCTGTGTGGGATACCCCTGAGCTAGTTGGTCAAGCTAAACAACAACTTGGAGAGTTGGAAGATAAGAGCTTGTCTGACTTAATTTAGTTTAAGGGATATCTTATATGTGTATTGAAGGAAGATGGTATTTTCATCGTTTGACCCTCGTGATCAGTTAATGAATCTATCATCTTATCCAATCTTTGATTTGAGTATGGGTTATCGCCAAATCAAATCAGAACCAACGATATTCGTAATGTTGTCTTACCCGTGGTTGATTCCTCGAGCATACACCAATACATCTTTTGGTCTGACCAATACTATCACATTGTTCACATAATGGTGGAAGTCCAGTGATATGGAAATTCCAATGAGTTGCTGTTGAGCCCATCAGCGGCATTTTGTCTCCTCCATGATTCGTGTTGAACATCCAGCTGGTGTTGGAAACTTGTGTAAGCATTTTCTTCATGCCACGTTCATGAAGTATATGTTTGGATGAAATAAATGACTTCCTCGAATTCATGTGCATTTGGTGCAAGTTGCCGCGGTGAGTTCGAGAAAGATTAGTTTTGCTTTTCCTGGAATCGTCCCAAGTCAGTCATGCATGTGCGAAGTATTATGTGGTTTGGTAGATTAATTACCTCCATTCCATATGTATTCCATAGCACACCAAGCCACTGGCTGATTTGTTCAGGGAAAAGAAGTTTCTTCATAAGAGCTAATCATATGACTTATGCAAGGACTTCGATATCCTTGTTGATGGTTCCCAACCAGAATTCGGTAGTGTTTTATTATAAGACTACTACGTGGTCATGCTTGTCTGGGACAGCGTGTTCACATGTGTGTAGCAGAACCAGCTCATGTTTTGGAGCTTACTATCACAGTTCATTCCCCGAGAATCTCGCAACATCATCTCGTCGATTTGTGTTGCAAACTTTCATTTTTCTTCCTAGACTTGATGAGTCTGGAATATTCTGACACCAACCAGATCTGAATCTCAAGCAGATACGATGGTTGGAACATTTCCCAAGGACTATAATAATGGTCTCTCTGTAACCCGGTAAAGTGGATGTCATGGCCAACACAGCCTGCCGGAAGACCTGTTGTTATAGTATCTTGATTGAGGAAGTTGGCCACCTCCCCATAAGGATCTCATAGGATTTACTCCCTAGTTGTTCCTTATGGATTTTTGTGTCACCGAAGTCCAATCTTTTACTTGATGTTCTAGATATCGAACCATTTCTATGAATGGGTTACGCTAGTACATCAAGGAGAACATTAGAAGCAGAGTGCTAAATGTCTCTCGGTCAATCATCCAGATTTTGTTTTCCCTTGGCCTCGCCAAGGTGAAATCTGAGAAAGTGTTATCTTTCCTTTGCATCTGCCTCATCCACCGGTATTCATCATGGTAGTATGTTGTGTTGCCAGGATCCTTGACACGGATATTGGTAAAACCTTGATGAATATGGAAATGCTCAAGTGCTTGAGAGCACGTGCAAGCAAAATCATCCAACGCGTTGTCTTCAACAAGGTAGTCCACATCATCCATTCGAATCCGGATATGCCATTCCTTTGAGCTCCGCCAAAAGATTGATTGTGATTGCCTTAGGTTGGTATAAAGAGTTTCAATGATCTAGATATCAAAAGTAATTCTTTTTTCCATTTAAGGTAATAACTCCACGAGTCACCTCCCCCAAGGTGCCCCGCTATTGAATCATGGCAATTATTTCATCGCCACCTTGACACCATCCACCATCTCTCTAAGCGTGGAATTGTTGCCCACCAAATCAAACCTCGTTGTTTGTTCTTCCATCCCTCTTGATGTGTTTTGTGCCTCAACTCGAGATGTTTCAACATCTCATCCCACGAGTTGATCTTGAGTGCTAGATCTTCGAGGAGATCGTTTCCTGTAGAGTTTCTTTTTGTCGCCATCGTGTTGAATGAAGATCTCAAAAGCAAAGACGTCAAGATCAATACGAAGCAATGAATCAACATCTTCGAGAAGGGAAGGTGGATCATGAGATCATGTTAGCTTTGTGTCCCCTCTTTCTACTTACCTCACGTCTTGAATCTCGGGACGAGATTCTTGTTTAGTGGGGGCGATGAGGGAGTCCTGGATTGGGGGGTGTCCGGATAGCCGGATTACCATCATCAGCCGAACTATCATCGGCCGGACTATCATTATCGACCGAACTCAAAGACTATGAAGATACAAGATTGAAGACTTCGTCTCGTGTCCGTATGGGACTTTCCTTCGCGTGGAAGGCAAGCTTGGCGATACGGATATGTAGATCTCCTACCATTGTAACCGACTCTATGTAACCCTAGCCCTCTCCGGTGTCTATATAAACCGGATGGCCCTAGTCCGTAGGACATACATTACAACAATCATACCATAGGCTAGCTTCTAGGGTTTAGCCTCCTTGATCTCATGGTAGATCCACTCTTGTAAACATCCACAATATCAATATCAATCAAGCAGGACGTAGGGTTTTACCTCCATCAAGAGGGCCCGAACCTGGGTAAAACATCATGTCCCTTGTCTCCTGTTACCATCCGCCTAGACGCACAGTTCGGGACACCCTACCAGAGATCCGCTGGTTTTGACACCGACATTGGTGCTTTCATTGAGAGTTCCTCTGTGTCGTCACCGATAGGTTTGATGGCCTCTTCAATCAACAACGACGCGGTCCTGTGTGAGACTTTTCTCCCCGGACAGATCTTCGTATTCCGCAGCTTCGCACTGCGGGCCAACTCACTTGGCCATCTGGAGCAGATCGAAAGCTACACCCCTGGCCGTCAGGTCAGGTTTGGAAGCCTAAACTTCACGGCCGATATCCGCGGGGACTTGATCCTCGACGGATCCGAGCCACAGCCGAGCGCGCCGCACTGTCACAATGGGCACGACCTAACTCTGCCGCTGGACAGCGCCTTGGAGGCGGCACTCGAATCCGCTCCGATCTATAGTCCGGAGCCGATCGCGCAGATCGAGGACGGGTGGCTGGATACCGCCTCGGGGGCTGCAACTTCTACGGCGATGGAGCCGAATACTGACCTTGTCCCGCATAAAGCTCATGACTCCGAGGTGCCGGACTCTCTACCGGACTCCGACCCTCCTACGCCCGCGCCAGTCGAATCCGATTGGACACCGATCATGGAAGTCACCGCTGTGGACATCTTTCAGCACTCACCCTTCGGCGACATCCTAAATTCACCGAAGCATCTCTCGTTATCCGGAGAGCCCTGGCCGGACTACGGCCGGGATGGTTGGGACGTGGACGACGAAGAAATTCTGAACCCTCCCACCACCCACTTCGTAGCCACCGTCGACGATCTAACCGACGTGCTCGACTACGACTCCGAAGACATCGACGGTATGGATGACGATGCCGGAGATTATCAAGAACCAGCGCCTACAAGACACTGGAAAACCACCTCATCATACGACATATACATGGTGGACACCCCAAAAGACGGGGACGGCGAGGAAGCAGCAGAGGCAGATTCCCTAAAGAAACAACCCAAGCGCCAACGTCAGCGGCGCCGCTCTAAATCCCGCCATAGCAAGAATGGAGATTCCGGCACAGGAGATAACAACACCCCAGAAAGTGCCGAGGACAACCCCCTCTAGCAAGATTCAGTGCAAGAGGAGGCAGAAGCAAGCCCTCACGAGAGGGCGGAAGACGAAGAGGTCGAGGATGATAATTACATACCTCCCTCCGGAGACGAGGCAAGCCTCGACGACGACGAATTCATCGTACCTGAGGATCCCGTCGAACAAGAGCGTTTTAGATGCAGGCTAATGGCCACAGCAAACAGTCTAAAGAAAAAGCAGCAACAACTTCAAGCTGATCAAGACCTGCTGGCCGACAGATGGACCGAGGTCCTCGCGGCCGAAGAGTACGAACTCGAACGCCCCTCCAAAAGCTACCCAAAACGCAAGTTGCTCCCCCGACTAGAGGAGGAAGCATACAATCCGGCATCACCAGCGCACAATACGGCAGACCGACCACCTCGTGGCCGCGACAGAGAGGCATGCAAGCCCTCCACCAAAACCGTCCCTCGGCACCGCTCAAAAAGCGCGAAGCCGCGAGGGAACCCGCCGGACTTGCGAGACATATTGGAGGATAAGGCAAGACAATCCAGATCTATCTATGGATCACGTAGGCGCCCCAAGACCCACGACGAATACCGTCGCGCCGTACATAACCTCTCCGGCCGGGCCGAACACAGCAGACAATGCTCTCTCGAGCTACGTTGCGATATTGCTCAATACAGAGCCGCCGCACACCCACTATGCTTCACTAATGAAGTAATGGATCATCAAATCCCTGAAGGGTTTAAACCCGTTAACATCGAATCCTATGATGGCACAACAGACCCCGCGGTTTGGATCGAGGATTATCTCCTTCATATACACATGGCCCGCGGCGACGATCTTCACGCCATCAAATATCTCCCGCTCAAGCTTAAAGGACCAGCCCGACATTGGCTTAACAGCCTGCCAGCAGAGTCGATTGGATGCTGGGAAGACCTGGAAGCCGCATTCCTCGACAACTTCCAAGGCACGTACGTGCGACCACCAGACGCAGATGACCTAAGCCACATAATCCAGCAGCCAGACGAATCGGCCAGGCAATTCTGGACACGGTTCTTGACAAAGAAAAATCAAATCGTCGATTATCCGGATGCAGAGGCCCTTGCTGCCTTCAAACATAACATCCGCGACGAGTGGATGGCCCGGCACCTAGGACAAGAAAAGCCGAAATCCATGGCAGCCCTCACGTCACTCATGACACACTTTTGTGCGGGAGAGGATAGCTGGCTAGCTCGCAGCAACAACCTGAGCAAAAATGCTGGCAGTCCGGATATCAAGGACCGCAATGGCAGGTCGCGTCGATACAAAAACAAACGCCGCATTAACGGCAACAACAATGAGGATACGACAGTCAACGCCGGATTCCGAGGCTCTAAACCCGGTCAACGGAAGAAGCCATTTAAGAGAACTACTCCGGGTCCGTCCAATTTAGACCGAATACTCGACCACTCTTGTCAAATACATGGAACCCCCGAAAAACCAGCTAACCACACCAATAGAGATTGTTGGGTATTTAAGCAGGCATGCAAATTAATTGCCGAACACAATGACAAGGGGCTACAAAGCGATGACGAGGAAGAAACCTGGCCGCCGAACAACAGAGGACAGATGGGATTCCCCCCTCAAGTTCGGACAGTAAATATGACATACGCAACACATATACCCAAGCGGGAGCGGAAGCGTGCACTAAGGGACGTATACGCGATGGAGCCAGTCGCCCCAAAATTCAACCCATGGTCCTCTTGCCCGATCACGTTCGATCGAAGAGACCATCCGACTAGTATCCGCCATGGCGGATTCGCCGCATTGGTTTTAGACCCAATCGTCGATGGTTTTCACCTAACGAGAGTCCTGATGGACGGCGACAGTAGCCTGAACCTGCTTTATCAGGATACAGTGCGTAAGATGGGCATAGACCCTTCAAGGAGTAAACCTACAAAAACGACCTTCAAAGGCGTCATACCAGGTGTTGAAGCCAGCTGCACAGGCTTAGTCACACTGGAAGTGGCCTTCGGATCCCCAGATAATTTCCGAAGCGAGGAGTTAATCTTCGACATAGTCCCATTTCGTAGTGGCTATCACGCTCTGCTCGGACGAACCGCGTTCGCAAAATTCAACGCGGTGCCACATTATGCATACCTTAAGCTCAAGATGCCAGACCCTCGCGGAGTCATCACGGTCAATGGGAACACGGAACGCTCCCTCCGAACAGAGGAACATACAGCGGCTCTCGCGGCAGAAGTACAGAGCAGCCTTTTAAGGCAATTTTCGAGTCCGGTCGTTAAACGGCCGGACACGACCAAACACGCCCGGAGCAACATCAACCAAGACCACCTGGAACGTTCCGAGCACGCATAGCAATGCGGCCCCAACCCCAGCCCTCGAACAATTGTAAGACAGACTCTCTGCATACATAATTACGCCCTAGAGATACCATGGGTCCAGGGGAAGGGGCACGACCACAACAAACCCAGTGTGCGGCTCGACCACACCATGGGCTCCCAAGTGTGTCGCTCTTTTCTTTTATTTTTCCTTTTTTTTACAGGACTCTGTCCGGCGGCGAACCTGCCGAACTCATGATGCAGCAGCCAGGGAGAGACAAAGGCTGCGACGAACACTCAGGTGGTCTCCATTATGAGCATTAAATTCACACACCATTCCGCGGCCTACCCCTGGAGGGAGACGCCTTTAATTCGTCCAATCCCTTGCTTTCCGCACTATTTGTATCATTCCGCACTCACAGTAGAACTTCTTGAATAAAATGCAGCACCTTTTGCCCATAAATGCATTGCTTTATATATATGTTCATTTACAACATGTTGCATCCGTATATTTTGGTACGGCCGAATACACTAGGGGCTTATGTTCCCCGCATTATGGTGTGATAAGTCCGAACACTTTCACAAGTGCGGCACCCCGAACTTATAGCATTATATGAATCGGCTCCGAATCATGTCTTGGGTCAATAGTTGGGTTTGCCCGGCTCCCATGTTTGGCACCTTACGTTTCCGTTCTATCGGCTAAGGTAGCACTGGGAGAACCACTGCGATTGCGCCCCGGTTGAGCCGGGTTAACGCCTCAGTGGAGAAAGCTAAAACTGACCGTCATGATAAGGCGAGAGACTGGTCGCTGTTTGAGAGGTTTTTTCGGGTCCTTAAAGGCCTACGCCGCTTCGAGCGAAGTTCCGGATAATGTCCGATGAAGGCATGGATAGCGCCCCAAATTCGGTCTTCCGAATACTAGGGGCTTCGCCGAAATTTAAAATTATAGAATTCTATGGCTAAGTGAGAGTGTTCAAGCATTATAAGTCCGGTTGCCTTGTTCGTCGTGTTGAGCGCCTCCCTAGATGGACCCAAATATGGGAACAAGAGTGCTCAAGTTTATCCCGAACACCCCAGCACTAGTGCCATGGGGGCTGAAGCCGACGACTTGCCATCTCTCAGATTTTATAAATGGTCGCACAGAAGGTAATATTTTAAATTAAAACAAGCATTGCTTAACGCGTATGAACAACGTTTTCAAGCGCACATGATACTACATAGCGAGTTTACTCAATAATTACATCTCGAGGGCACTCATCCGCAATCTTGCGGGCACCCTTCAGGACAGTCTTATAGTACATTTCGGGCGTACGATATTCCTTGCCCGCTGGTGGCGCGTCAGTGATCAGCTTCACTGCATCCAGCTTGCCCCAATGCACCTTTGCGCGGGCAAGGGACCGACGAGCACCTTCAATACAGGCGGAGCGCTTGATGACCTCCACCTAGGGGCACGCATCCACCAGCCGCCATACAAGGCCGAAATAGCTCCCGGGCATGGCCTCTCCAGGCCACAGCCGGACTATGAGGCCCTTCATGGCCCCCTCGGCTACCTTGTGGAGTTCGACCAGCTGCTTCAGCTGGTCGCTAGGAGGCACCGGATGGCCAGCCTCAGCATACTGAGACCAGAAGACCTTCTCCGTTTAGCTTCCCTCCTCGCCACGGTAGAATACGGCGGCATCGGATACACTATGAGGCAAATCTGCAAACGCCCCTGGAGAGCTCCGAATTCGGGTAAGTGTCAGGTAGTTTACATTAACATGCTTGCTTTGCATGAAAAATGCTTTACCCGCCGCTATTTTCTTCACATCTTCCACCTCCTGAAGGGCCTTATAGGCCTCGGCCTTGGCGGCTTTGGCACTTTCGAGAGCCGAGGCAAGCTCGGACTCTCGAGTCTTGGAGTCACACTCCAAACTCTCATGCTTTTCCATGAGAGCCTGGAGCCCTTGCCGAACCACCGCCCCCGCGCCTCCTGCTTTTCTCGCTCCATCCGTTCCGCGGCCGCATTGTGTTCGGCCGCGGACACGGCCTCCTTCAGGGCTGCCACCTCGTTCACGGCCCCTGCAGTACCCATGTTATCCTTGTTATTCTTTTATTGCAACCTAAATCCTTTTCTGTAAGGTAACTATTCAGAGTAGTGTTACTCACCTTCTTTGTCCTGGAGCTGCTTCTTGGCACGGTCGAGCTCTTGCTCGGACCGCTCAAGCTCCTGCTTCAAAGCACCGACCTCCGCCGTCAGTGCGGTAGAGGTCAGTAGTGCAGCCTGCGCACCCATATTGACATAATTTTTTAGCAACCCTGCGTATATCTTTTTAGATCCTCAGTCCGGCTTTTCTTTCCGAACACCGAACCAAGCATCAGGGGCTACTGTCTATGCGGTATTACATTACATAATTTTAACTTCTTACCTCAAAGCCTGTTAGAAGGCTATTGCAGGCTTCGGACAGCCCACTCTTGGCGAGCTGCACCTTCTGAATCACCGCACTCATGATAGTGCGGTGTTCTTCCTTGATGGAAGCGCCTTGGAGCGCCTCCAACAAACTATCCGGCGCCTCCGGTTGAACGGAGGCCGCCGGCGTCACGGTCTTGCCCTTCTTGCGAAGGGGCCGCCGGCCGGACTCCGGAACCACTGCGGGTTCCGATGTGGAGTCCGGCGCAAAGTCCGGGAGGCCGCCTTGTGGCGCCTCCGGAGCCTCCCCCTGATGGGTCCCTTCCTGGGACCCCACCTCGGCGTCCTCATTGGCGCGAGGGGTAGAGGCCGTCGGGATGGAGTCCACATCCGATGGAGCCAATGACCTGCTCGATGAAGCGGGGAGATCATCATCGGCCGGACTGTAGGCAGTATGCGGCATTAGAAGGATGCTATGTGACATAACAAGAAATTATAAATCATCCAGGAATCCGGATTCTTACGATCTCACCGGAGGCCTGGCCCTTGAAGGCCATTCTTCCTCGCCAACGTTGATGTTGGCAGAGCTGTCCGGGGGAATAGTCCTTCCCTTCTTGGACCCTTCGGCCTCCCCTATTGGGGAAGCCTTCCTCGTCCTCTCTCCCTCCTCTGGGAGAGAGTCCTCTTTCTCCTCCTTGTTTTCGGGGGAGGAGTCTGCCTCGGAGTTGTCGGACACCTGAAAACGGGAACTCTTTCGAGTACCCGTGGCCTCCTTCTTGGCCTTCTTCTCCGGCACCACGTGCGGTGCCGGAACCAGCAGCCTCGCTAGACGGGTGTCTACTGGGTTTTCTGGCATGGGAGCTGGGCAGTCGATCTGCTCCGCCTTCCTCATCCAGTCCTGTCAAAGGAAAAGGGGAAATTAAAGCCCGCATAGAGTCAAACTATGAAAAGCAAGTGTCCCGTAAAGGGGTAGAATCACTTACCTCGTCAGCTTGGCGCTGCGAGCGAAATCCGCGATCTTCAGTCACGGATGCGGGGGCTTCGGCGCCCTTAAACAGCACCCTCCAGGCGCCTTCGCACGTCGTGTCGAAGAGCCCGCTCAACAACTGGTGCTGTTCCGGATCGAACTCCCACAGATTGAAGGCCCTCTCTTGGCATGGGAGAATCCGGCGGACGAGCATGACTTGGACCACGTTAACCAGCCTGAGCTTCTTCACCAGCTTCTGGTTACAGGCTTGGAGTCCCGTCACCTCCTCCGAACTATCCCACAGCAAGCCCTTCTTTTTCCAGGAGGTGAGCTGCATGGGGATACCAGATCTAAACTCGGGGGCCGCCGCCCACGTAGGGTCGCGCGGCTCGGTGATATAGAACCACCCCGATTGCCATCCCTTGACGGATTCCACGAAGGCCCCTTCGAACCACAGGACGTTGGGCATCTTGCCCAACATGGCGCCTCTACACTCCGCTTGAGTGCCCTTCACTACCTTCGGCTTGACATTGAAGGTCTTGAGCCACAAGCCGAAGTGGGGCCGGATGCAGAGGAAGGCCTCACACACGACGATAAACGCCAAGATGTTGAGGATGAAGTTCGGTGCCAGATCATGGAAGTCCAGGCCGTAGTAGAACATGAGCCCCCGGACAAAGGGGTGAAGTGGAAAGCCCAGTCCATGGAGGAAATGGGGAAGAAAAACGACCCTCTCATGGGGCCTGGGGGTGGGGATGAGCTGCCCCTCGTCGGGCAGCCGGTGCGCGATGTCGCCGGACAGATAGCCGGCGCTGCGCAGTCTTTCGATGTCCTCCTCCATCACAGAGGAGGTCATCCACTTGCCTCCCGCTCCAGACATGGCTGGGGAAGGTTGAGGCGAGATGTGCAGACTTGGGCGCTGGAGCTCGAGTGCGCGAAGATGGATAAGCAAAAGAGGAAGAAGGCGTAGGTGAAAAGGTGAATCCTTATCCCTCATATATAGGCGGACGAAGACTATGCGTCCCCACCAGCCTGGTAAAACTCGCTTATCTCCCAAGCGCCACCATCAATGGCGCGGTTGGGTTACCCACATCCGTATTGTTGAGAATCCCGGATTAAGGGGAAACACGATCTCTGCTTCGACTAGACGTGCCAAGGAAACCGCTTCGCTAAATGCGCTGAGGTGGTAAAATAAAAAATATAATGGCTTGGTAGTGGTGTGACGTCACGCCGCAAAAAACGTCAGCAGATTGAGCTTGTGTATATTTATATATTATTCTCTCTATGGTGGAATGTGGAATTTATTTTGCAGAGCCGGACACTATCCTGGTGTTCACAATCTTCTATGAATTATTTGGAGGAGGAACCCGCCTTGCAATGCCGAACAATATGCGCACCGGACTCATCGTCATTGAAGCCTGGTTTAGGGGCTACTGAGGGAGTCCTGGATTGGGGGGTGTCCGGATAGCCGGATTACCATCATCAGCCGAACTATCATCGGCCGGACTATCATTATCGACCGGACTCCAAGACTATGAAGATACAAGATTGAAGACTTCGTCCCATGTCCAGATGGGACTTTCCTTTGCGCGGAAGGCAAGCTTGGCGATACGGATATGTAGATCTCCTACCATTGTAACCGACTCTATGTAACCCTAGCCCTCTCCGGTGTCTATATAAACCGGATGGCCCTAGTCCGTAGGACATACATTACAACAATCATACCGTAGGCTAGATTCTAGGGTTTAGCCTCCTTGATCTCGTGGTAGATCCACTCTTGTAAACATCCACAATATCAATATCAATCAAGAAGGACGTAGGGTTTTACCTCCATCAAGAGGGCCCGAACCTGGGTAAAACATCGTGTCCCTTGTCTCCTGTTACCATCCGCCTAGACGCACAGTTCGGGACCCCCTACCCGAGATCCGCCGGTTTTGACACCGACAGGTGAGTTGTCACATCCCCAGTTTTGGTAATACTTAGTGCTTGCATTAGAGTGTTGCATCATGTTTACTTTTCCAGAAAACTTGAAATGGGGATGACACAACTAGGGTTTATTAAAATTATTTTCAATGAACCTGAAATGCCCTTCTAAAAAGTCTACCCTTTTTGTTTTGGGTTAGTACCTCTGACAAAATGGGTTCATCTTTTTCCAGGACACATAAGGTCATTGGATTAAATCATTACTATTTGCATTTGGGCATATAAATGCTATAAAATATTCTAATTGCCCAAATAATTCTGAAAATAAGTGTGGGCTGTTGGAAATAATCTAGACAGAGCCCATGATTATTTTCAGGATTTTTAAAGATGCCTAAATATTTTTAATAAAGCCACACAGTTACAGAAAATTAGAAAAACAATTAAAATGACAAGAAAGAGAGAAAGGCCAGTGGCCACTTACCTGCACTGGGCCGGCCCACCTGGCCTGTGCCAGTCACCACCCACCTCTGCTAGTAGGCAGAGAAGGGACACCGCGATGTGCCCGAGCTCGCCACGCAGCTCCCTGGCCGCCTGCCTCGCTTGGACAGCGCGGCGACGCCTCGAAGCCACCCCTCGGCGCCGCCCCGACCCCGCCGACACCCCATTCTTCCCCCTTGCTCTCTCCCTCGCTCCCTGGACGCCATGGCCGACGCAGCCGCGCCCACGCCGTCATAAAGCCCGCAGCCACGGCCGTCCACTCGTCGCCTCTCCATGCCTAGAAGCTTCACTGTCGTCCGCTGCTTTGCCTCGACCGAGCCCCGAGCGCTCGCTCGCCCCGGAGACGCTGCACCAAGCCGTCCCGATCCGCCATCACCGAAGATCCCCCTCGCCGTCGTGACCACTCCAACTCTTCCCCGACCTCTCTGACCCGCCCGTCGAGACCACTCTGAGCTTCTGCCCGTCCGCCCCTCTCCGTTCCCTCTCTCGTGCACCGTACGCACCACACCGAGCTCACCGCACCCGCCGCCGCCTGTGCTCACTGCCGGCGTGACTCCGGCCATGCAATGGCTCAACCGTCACGTCCATCTTGCTCACCGCGCCGCTTAGAGCACGTAGGTGCCCCATACGAGCTTCCCCGACCACCGTAGCGTCGACCCCGAGCTCACCCGAGCTCCGGTGACCGCCAAGGTCGACGCCCGCGATGACTCCGGCCACCCCGGGCCCAACCACTGCCACTATCCGACGCGGACGAGTGCCCGCGTCATGTAGATACCCTCTGACGGCCATTTGGTTGCCGGAGGAGGAATCCCGAGCCCCTCCGCTGTCTCTGGCCCTGCCGGCGACGAGCCCCGGGTCAACTCCGGCGAGTTTGACCCGGGTTGACCTAGTTTGACCCCCTTTCTCTCTCACTGACGTGTGGGCCCCAGGCCACTAACTAAACTAGGTTAGTGTTAGTTTAACGCTAACTAAACTTAGTTAGTTTAATTAACACCGACAGGCAGGACCCACAAGTCAGGGTTGACCTGGACGGTCTCAGTTGACCACTGACGTCACACTGACGCCAGGCTGACGCAGTAAATCCTTTTCTGGATTTATTCTTATATAGGAAATTCCAGAAAATGTTGCAAACTTCAAAAATTCATAGTAATTTAACCGTAACTCCAAATAAAACAATTTATATATGAAAAATTATCAGAAAAATCCAATCTATCCATCTGTACTAGTTTCATGCATGTTTAAACAAGTTAACTTGCTGTGTAGTGCAAAACATGATAAAGCACTATTTAAGTTCACAAATGAGTTTGAACTTTGAATCTTTGGTTCAAAATAGCTCAAACCCATCAGGTTGTAGTTGCATTAGCCCAACACACTCATTTTACCATGACATGATCATGCATCATATTGTGCATTGCATTGATTGTGTTTCTTTCCCTGTTGCCAGTATTTGTCCCCTCTCGATAGACGTGATACCGACGATGAGTTCGATGACACCAATGAAGAACTATACTATCTTCAGAAGTGCCAGGCAAGCAAAACCCCCTTGTTCATTCCGATACAATCCCACTCTCTCACTCCTGCTCTCTTTTACTGCATTAGGACAACAACGACATATTTGTTACTTGCTGCGGTAGTTGAACCCCTTTCCTTTGCATGACCTGTCATTGCCACAGTAAATAGATGAAACCCACTAGCATGAGTAGGAGTTGTTTGAGTCCTGATGTGCCTACTCATTCATGCTTGTTTGTCATGCCTGCTACTGCTTAGAGTTGAGTCAGGTCTGATTCATCGGGGATGAATCGGAGGTGTGTGAACATGTCCTACTGTTGAGAGCTAAGTGTGTGAACACGATTTGGTAAAGGTAGCGGTGAGAGGCCATGTAGGAGTACATGGTGGGTTGTCTCATTGCAGCCTTCCTCAGGAACTGAGTTCTGTGTTTGTGATCCATGAACAGTTACTACCACACATTGGGTTCCAGTAACTCGACCCCTCTCGACTTACTAATCAACATGATCTCTGTCCAGGAGTTGCAACTAGTTTCTGGTGTTTGTAGGTAGTGTTAGTAGTCTACCAAGTGGCACCCGGTACAGGTGGGCTTGGGACAGAGTAGGCACAGTGGCCCAGTGTACCAAGTGGCACCCGGATGGTGGACTTGGGAACCCTGCACACATCGTTTGGGGCCGTGAGCGACACCCCGGCCGGATCTCCTTGCGGATGGAACCCGAATAGGCGATAAACCTGGACGAGCAACTTGTGTGGTTAGTCAGGTCGTGGCCGACTCCCTCCACAGGCTTCCGCTTGAAGGTTGCCGAGATACACGAGGTGTACATGGCGGTAAGTGGCGAGAGCGTGTGTGAAGAAGTACACCCTTGCAGGGTGAATATGATCTATTCGAATAGCCGTGTCCACGGAAAAGGACTTCTGGGTTGCCTGTACAGTTCATAGACAAGTGAAAGTGGATACTCTAAAATACGCAAGATAAGCGTGAGTGCTATGCATGGCGCTCTCGTGGGGAGACGGGAGCGGATCAATAGTGGTGTATTGATATGGTGAATATGTGGACTCGTGTGCGCCACCTCAAAAGAGTTACATGCAGTCGTAGTTCAGGATAGCCACCGAGTCAAAGCTGGCTTGCTGCAGTTAAACTCCACCACCCCTTTGTTGATAATGATGCATATGTAGTTAGTTCTGATGTAAGTCTTGCTGGGTACATTTGTACTCATGTTTGCCTATTTTATGTTTTTGTAGAGAGACTTCAGTCTCGCTAGTAGTTCCGCGTGGACTTCGACGTTTAGCTTGTTACCTCAGCTACGATCTTGTGCCCTCGGCAGGATCTGGTAGATAGTCAGGCTTTTCAGCCTTTTTCATTTATAGATGTCTATACCCAGACATGTTAAGCTTCCGCTTGTGCTTTGACTTGTATGCTCTGAATGTTGGGTCATGAGACCCATGTTTGTAATATCTCGCTCCTCGGAGCCTATTGAATATAATACTTGAGTTGTAGAGTCATGTTGTGATGCCATGTTGTATTTGCACATATCGAGCATATTGTGTGTATGTTATTGAAATGCTTGGTATGTGTGGGATCTGTCTATCTAGTTGTTTATCCTTAGTAGCCTCTCTTACCGGGAAATGTCTCCTAGTGCTTCCACTGAGCCATGGTAGCTTGCTACTGCTCCGAAACACTTAGGCTGGCCGGCATGTGTCCTTCTTTGTTCCTGTGTCTGTCCCTTCAGGGAAATGTCACGCGATGAATACCGGAGTCCTGCTAGCCCAGTGCTACAGCCTGAATCCACTCACTGATGACCGACACGTTCGATGCTGGGTCATGGATGCCTGTCCCTATAAGTTTGTGCCACTTTGGGTTTACGACTAGCCATGTCAGCCCGGGCTCCTTATCATATGAATGCTAACGACACTATCATATACGTGTGCCAAAAGGCGCAAATGGTCCCTGGCAAAGGTAAGGCGACACCCATGGGAATACCGTGCGTGAGGCCGCAAAGTGATATGAGGTGTTACATGCTAGATCGATGTGGCATTGAGTCGGGGTCCTGACACAATTCCATCCTTCAAATTTGAAAATAGTTGGTATGAGTAAATACAGTAATGCAAGAGCAAAGGAGTATGAACCATAGCTACAGAACCTGACCTGAGAACAAATCTTCTTCTCCTTTAAGCGTTGAGTTGGGATTCAGAGTGGTGGTCCTCGTGCTTTGGGCACTGCAGTTCCCTTACTAACCGCTCGTGTTTGGGTGCTTTGTGGTGGAGACGGTGCTGTGTCAACTGGAACTGGGTTACTATCTTCCGGGGTTGGGGTTAAAAGGGGTGTAGCCGTATCTCTGTCCAACTGGGTAGGGGTACAATCTGCGAGAGTCTGGGTTATGTGTTGTGGATCTGGTCCTTGGGCAAGTACAACCGTGGTTCTATCTGCATCAACTGGTAGCACTATCTTTTCTGAAGACCGTGTTGTTACTCCCGTAGATACTGCCATCACGCTCTCCAATTTAAATGGCTGATAAACAAGAAAAGTAATTGAAAGTATAGACATTGTATGACAGACAGGTGCAAATGGATAGTGGGGAATAAAAGAGGGCATGAAATAATTCTTATTTATGTTGTCTAACCAAACAGGATAGCATGACACAATTGCACATATATGATGGCTAACTAAATAGGATAGCATGACACAATTTCACATTATGATGGCTAACTAAAAAAGATGGAAAGACATAGTTCAAAATATGAGACTATGTAAGCAGGATGACATGACACAACTATATAATGTGTTTATTAAATAGGTTGGCATGCCATAATTCACATACATTCATGGATAGAATGCCATAATTCTAAATATGATGACTGTAAACACTAAACAGGATGAGATGATATAACTATATGATGTCTTTATTAAATGGGTTGCCATGCCATAATTCAGATAGATGATGTGTATGTACTATGTAAACATGTTGGCATGATATAATTCAAATATATGGTTTATATAGTAAGCAAGTAAGCAGATGGAAATCTATATATGATGTGAAAACTAAGCAATGCAAGACAACATGCATGACATGGGTAATATAACCCTGCCAAGTTTGAGCATAGACCGCAGGGGGGAAATAGGACTGGTCATCAGTCTCTGAATCCTCCTCTGAGGAGCTCTCTGTAGCCAGCAAGATGTCTGCTTCAGCAGGTAGCATTGTCTGCTCTGAATACCTTGTTTTCACTCCAGATACTTCCATCACCGCTTCAAATGGCTGATGCAAAGGAAGAGTAGTTGAATATACAAACGTTGTCGACAAATGGAACATCCAATACAAAAAAATGATAGCATGATATAATTCACATACATGATGATTGGCTATACAGCATGTGTCGGGGAAACTGATCCGCAGACACCTATGGGGACCGAGCCCCTTTCGGTTCGGCAGAGGGCGGAGGCCGCACGAAGAGCGGATCGAGGCCGTGCACACGAGCAGTTTACCCAGCTTCGGAGCTCTCCGGAGAGATAAAACTCCTACTGCTGCTTGGTTGTATTGGGTGTTCTTTCTCGGGAGCAAGATGAGCTACCAGATCGAGCGTGGGAGTATCCTAGCTTCGAATGAGTCGAACCTTTTCTACGTTGCGCATGGGCCTCCTTTTATACGCTCAAGGGGTCACCAACAGGTGGCAACGTAGGCTAGAGGGGTAAAAATGGAAAAAGAGTGCGGTAGATACAACTACCTCTACTGTAGCTACAGCGTATCCTACCTAATCCTGACGGCAGGGGACAAGGGCATTAAATGCCCGTCTGAGTCGCCTAAACAGTGCAAAAAGCGACCGTTAGGAGCGCCACCGTTCGCCATGATGGCTTCTTTGTGTCAGCGCCGCTTGCCACCACGCTTCGCTGGCTGCACAGCCTCCCGCCACGCGTGCCTGGAAGGGTCCTAGAGCGACACGTTGGTGGGTGTGCTGGAGCCTGGGCGCGCAGCGACCGCTTACCACGGCAAGTATCTTGCCGTGGGCGCTACCTTGTCGGGCACGGGGGCTTGTCGCTCGCCGAGCCTTGCCGGGACGCGTGGTGCGTCGCGGCATGTGTTTCTTGAGGTGCCATGGTTGGCCTACCCGGCATGCTCCTCTTGCCGGGGTCTTGCCTCTTCCCGGCAAGCTCCTCTTGCCGGGGCCTTGTCTTCTCATCTTGAATACTTTGTTCTTGAATGGCTTCCCGGGAAGCTCCTCTTGCCGAGGTCTTGTTTTCTGAAGAGCCACAGAGGGTCTTGGCGTTGACCTGGCGGGCCCTGCCGCGGGGTGCTGCAACTGGCCGTGCACAAGTTCGGGATACTAGGGTACCCCTACTCTAGTACACCGACAGGAGCCCCCGGGCCTGGGCCACGCACGGTGCCGAGCGCTGTTGGCCAGGCCCAAAACAGGGCACGGGCACACGCGGCCTGGTCGTGCCGTTTCCTACTCCGCATCCACCGCGCCCCCCCGAACGGCACGCGTTGATTTCGGCGTCGTGGGAGAGATCGTGGGGTATTCTTTATTCTGACAATGCGTAACGTCCGTCCCCTCCCTCTTTATAAGCAGAGGGGACAGAGGCAGTTACCCACCTTCGTCATTTTGCCGTTGCCTTCTCAGAAATCTCCGCCGCCCCCCCCGCTTCCAAAGCCGAAAGAGAGCAGTGCTCCGCCCCCGTCGCCGCCGCCACCACCTGCGCCGTCGATCTCCCCCACCGCCTCCGCCATGGCTCCGAAAGCCGCGAAGGGGAAGGCCGCGAAGACCGCGGCTGCGAAGGCCGTGAAGTCGACCGAAGCGCAGCGGCTTGAAGCGCTGCGGAAGGAGCGAGCTACCTTCTCCCCCGAGCTCTCCGCAAAGGATCTGAGGGACTGGTACTACCTCTTCTGGGCGACGGCGACGCGTGCACATCCGCGCACGAAGGTACTTTCTGCCATTACCTCGCAAGAAGCTCCGGTTGGCGGGTACCCCTTCTTTGCCGTTTTCTTCTACTGTGGGCTCTGCCCGCCCTTCTCTGACTTCTTCTGCGACGTCATGAACACTTATGGCCTCCACCTCCTTGACTTCACCCCCAACGCCGTCTTGACCATGGCAGTTTTCGCCCATCTATGCGAAAACTTTGTCGGAATCCACCCCAACGTAGCCCTCTTCCGCCACTTTTTTATGCCTCGCGTCGAGAGAGGAGAGACTCTTGCCGGAGGGATCGCCTGGATCTCGCGGGCCGGCAAGAAAGAGACCTATCTGGAGGGGGAACTCCGCAGCAAATGGGATGAGTGGAGAGCAGATTGGTGCTGGGTTGTAGAGGAGAACCCGCAGCCGTTCACCGCCCTGCGCCAAGCCCCAGCAGTGCGCGGCAATTACTGGAGTGCTCTGTCCGTGGACGACGACAAGCTGAAGATCGCCACCACCCGGATCCTGCGTTTTAGACTTGCCGGGCTGACCGTAGGAGCTGTAGGCGCAGATTACCTTCGCCGCCGAATCGCCCCCCTGCAGGCGAGGGGGAGACCGGCCTGGGAATTCGGAGGCCCGGCAGACATCATGAGGTTGCGCCCGGGCCTCAACTATAACTTCACCGTGCTTGAGCTGGACGGGATTCTCAAGGAAACATTCAAGCACGACCCGCAGCACCCCAAGTGGTTCAGGTTGCCGGCCGGCGTTGTCCCTTTGTGCAACATCTCCTCGCGCGACCGCATCTGTGCGATGATGCCACTGTGCGATTCGCACGGGATCATCCCCACTTGGCAAGAACCTGCCGACGAGGTCGTGCAGCAGTTCTTTGACGGCCTAGTGGAAGTGGCAGTCAACGCCAACGAGAAGAAGCTCCTCACCCGCGACACCACCGACCAGGAGATGGAGCGCATCGCCACCAGGGCGGAGGAGGCGGCGGCAGCCGCAGCCGCGGGCGAATTTGGGTTCACAGTGGAGGAAGCAGACGCAGCGCTGGCGACGAGTCTTGCCGAACGGGAGTGGCCCGAAGAATAAGAAGAGCTCGCCGCGCCAGACGCTGACTCGAGCGAGCCCGCCGAGGGTGCGAGCGGCCCGCCATCTCCGAGAAGCTTGCCACGAGCGCAGCCCCCAGCGCAGCCAAGAAGGCGCCTCCGCAGGACCAGGGATGCAGCAGGGCGGCAAACGGGCCAACAGCCGCAGCACCGTGCGACGCGCTCCGCCGCGGCAGCAACTGGATCAGGGTCATCTCAGGCTGCCACCGCAGTCCCCGCCAAGCGGCCAAGGGATCCCACTCCTCCACCTCGTCACACCGGGGGTGGCCCGAACTTCGACCTCTCCGCGCTCAGCTCCGACGAGGAGGAAGAAGAAGAGTAAGCTTCCCTTGTTGTTCTTGTAGTTCTTTAACTTGCTATTCTTGTCTTGCATCTGATCTGATCCACCCTGGACTCTTCCTTTTCAGGACTCTAGCCCAGAGGGCGGCGAAGAGGGCCAAGACTTCGGTGGTTACCATCGAGGATGAGCCTACCCCGACGGCAGGAGGCGCACCCGAGGTCACCTTGCCGGATCCGGCCACTACTCTGCCGAGTAGCCCCCAGCGTAGCCCCCAGCGTAAGTACTTGGTCTACTTTCTGGTTTTGGGCGCGCGTGGTCGCTCTTTTCCTTTGTTGACATCTGATTGCTGGTTTGTTTTCGCAGGAGCAGAACCGCTTCATCAGGAGGGCGTGGTGATCACCTCCGATTCGTCGTCTGCTTCGACTACGCCGCCAAGGGCGGACTCTCCGGCAAGGAAGCGTTCCCCGGCAAGGGAACAATCTCCGGCAAGAGAGGAGTCTCCGGCGAGGGGCAGCACCAACGAGCCTCCGGTAGTGGAGCCCATGGTCACGGAACCCAGCGCAGGTAACTCCTTGCTTGGAATATCTCTTATGTTCTCTGCTGATTTTTTCTTCTTGAGTGTTTATTTGATTTCTACTTCTTCTCCGGTTGTCAGATCCACCCTCCACGGACCCGATGGAGACCGAGGCCACCGGCGAGGAGGACGCGCGCGGCGACACCGCCGCCACCGAAGAAGAGGCCGGCGCTGAAGATCCCGCCGACGACGAGGCCGCCAAGGCTGCTGGCACGGGAGCTGGTGGGGGATCCGGCGATCGCACTGACGGCCCCGAGGCCGCAGGAGCGCCAGGCGCTGCACCGACCGCCGATCCCTCTGCCGCTGCCGCAGCGCCAGACTCCGAGGAGTCTCAGCCCGACGCCTATCTGAAGGCCGGAGAGGGCATCTTCATCAAGCTCCCCTGCACGTCAAGCTCCAGGGCGCCGGTGGAAGGAGAAGCTCTGGATGGGGAAGTGCTCGCCTCCGCAGGGTTGTCGGTCATCGACGTGCCGGGAAGCAGTGACGAGCCTGAGGAGGAATGGTTGCTGCGGAGGCTGCTGGCGCTCTACCGCGCCTGCCAAGCCAAGTTGGAGTCCCGGGAGGCGCTCGTTGTGAAGGCGAGCGTGGACATAGAGAAGCGCGCGGAGGAGCTCCGGGGTCTTCGCCAGGAAACTCTCCGGGCTTTGGCGGAGGAGCGGGAGCAGCTTGCAGAGGAGAGGAAGGCCTTCCTCCTCGAGAAGGCCGAAGCCAATGAGTAGCAGCGGCTCACCGGCGAGACACTGTACGCGCGAGAAGGCGAGCTGGCTCAACAGAAGGTGAACCTTGACAGCCACGAGGAGGAGCTGGCCGCGCGCGAACAGGCACTTGGCGGGACGCTCCAAGAAGCAAGGGATGCGGCTGCGGCTGCCGAGACCGCCAAGAAGGAGTTGGAGGTAAGGGTGGCGCAGCTGGAGGCAGATCTGAAGGCGGGCGGCGAAGAGCTTGCCGCGCTCAAGTAGGAGCGCGAGAAGGATGCCCTTGCCCACGGTGATCTGCAGGTCCAACTTGCCGAGAAGGGCAAGGAGCTGAGCGCCGCCAAGGATTCCAACGGCGACTTGGAGCTGAAGCTGTCCACCTTGACGGAGACGCTGAATGCCGCCAAGAAACGGGAGGCAGACTTGAAGAACAACATCAAGGCCAACGAGGCGTTGTTGACGAAGGCCGCCGAGACCCGGAATCTGCTCAGAGATACTGTGGCGCTTTGGACGGAGGGCCTTGTGAACATTGCTGCAGTTATCAAGGAGGAGCTGGCGTAGCTAGGAGTGGAAGGCTTCGGGTATCCCCCTGAAGAGAACCTCCAGCCTAGCGTCAAGCTCACTCTGTTCTTCAAGGGTGTGGCGACAGCTCTCCAGCAGCTCCGGGAAAGGATCCCAAAGCAGCTGGCCGACGAGTCGCACTCGATTTGCGCCGGAGTCTTGGAGAAGGTGCTGGTGAAGGTGGCCTTCCACAACCCAGGCCTCAACGTCACCAACGTCCTTAGGAGGCTGCCGGTGGACGCTGATCTTGACGCACTTAAGGCCCTCGTCGCACCCATCGTGAACAGGGTGAACGAGGTCAAGAGGGTTGACGGCGATCGTGTAGATTAGGCCGTCTGTTTTCTGCTTTGCTTGCCGCTGCCAGTCATGTAATAAGAACACTTTGTTAGGGGCGCGACAAGCCACTTTTGTAATATAACTCTATCTTAGGTAATATTTGCTGCGTTACTTCCTTTACTCGACTGTTGGCTCTGTATGTTTCTACATTACGCTTTCTAGGGAAACTTGCCGGTGCAGGCACCCTTGCCGCGAGCGCCGAGTGCGGAACTTCAGCAGCCTGCTGGCGGGGTCGCTACCGACAAGCAACCTTGTCGCAACTAGCCGCAGCTCACTTAAGTTGTTGAGCAGACTCGAAACAAAGTAAGGGCGCGACCAGCTGCGAGTTGGTTCCTTCGCGCACAGGTTTTCCATAAAAAGCACGGTCGTTCAAGGAAAATAACTTAAAATTTTAAAAACTGATCGCTCAAACTTTGGCAACTTAGCTTTTCTGTCGTTTGCTTCCCGGCAAGGCGAAACTTTCTTGAACAGCCCGGTCCACACCATTATCTTCTCCTCTCCTCCCCCCCGGTAAACCTTGTGGGCGAGGGAACCTTCTTCCTTTTGAGAAAGAGAAAAAGATAGTAATGATATGGAACCTTACGGCTCGTTATTGCTTAACGGAGTTTGGTGCCGCACAAAGTGTCAGATAATACATGCAAAAAAGAAAGAAAGCATGAAATCGACAAGATGCGCGAAGGACATGAGCTTTATTTATGCACAGGATCTGCGCCCGGCTTTGTACAAAGGATTACATGCAACAGCGGCAAGACTTGTACAAAAGATGGTTGCCGGAAGAGCTTCCGGCAACCGCGCCCTATGGGTAAAACTTACGAAGATGTTCAATGTTCCAGGAGTTGCTCACCGGAATGCCATCTTCAGTCTCAAGGCGGACAGCGCCGGGCCTAGTGACTCGTTTCACCCGATAAGGGCCTTCCCACTTTGGCGTCAACTTGTTGGAATTCTTGGCGGACTGAACACGCCGAAGAACAAGGTCACCTTCCTTGAAGCTTCTGGCCTTAACTTTGCGGCTATGGTAGCGACGCAAAGCTTGCTGGTAGCGAGCAGCTCGCACAGCAGCCTGAAGACGGTCTTCCTCAAGGAGCAGCGCGTCATCTTGTCGCAGCTGCTCTTGCACGAGCTCATCATAAGCGAGCACTCGAGTCGACCCGTAAACGAGTTCCGTGGGGAGAACTGCCTCCGCTCCATAGACTAGAGCGAAAGGTGTCTGGCCAGTGGCTCGATTTGGCGTTGTCCTGATCGACCAAAGAACCACTGGCAGCTCCTCGATCCAGTTTCTTCCGCACTTGTGCAGCCTGTCAAAAGTTCTGGTCTTGAGGCCCCGCAGCACTTCAGCATTTGCCCTCTCCGCTTGACCGTTGCTTCTCGGATGAGCAACAAAAGCGAAGTAGACCTTGGCGCCAAGATCTTGGACGTACTGCATGAAGGTGCGGCTCGTAAATTGCGTGCCGTTGTCGGTGATGATCCTGTTAGGAACCCCGAAACGGCAAACAATCGACCTGAAGAACTTGACTGCTGACTGTGCTGTCACCTTCCTCACTGGTTCCACTTCCAGCCACTTTGTGAACTTGTCGATTGCAACGTATAAGAACTCAAAGCCCCCGACAGCCCGGGGGAAGGGGCCAAGGATGTCGAGCCCCCAGACCGAAAATGGCCAGGATAAAAGGATCGTCTGGAGAGCTTGAGCTAGCTGGTGTATCTGCTTGGAATGGAACTGGCACGCTTCACAGTTGGTTACTTGTGCAGTTGCATCCTGGAGGGCTGTCGGCCATAAGAAACCTTGCCGGAACACTTTGCCGGCAAGTGCTCTTGCGCCAATGTGATGACCACATATGCCTCCATGTATCTCTGCGAACAGCTGTTGTCCATCTTCCCGGGGAATACACTTCAATTTCACACCGTTGAGTCTTATTCTGTACAGCGTGCTGTCGACAAACTTGTACATACTTGACTGCCGGACTACTCTTTCCGCTTCTTCTTGCTCTTCGGGAAGCTCTCCTGTCTGAAGGAAACGGACAAGCTGTTGCGCCCATGCTGGAGCTTGTGGCTCGACAACAAGGACTAAGGGCGTATCTGTTGCTGCGGGAACATCCGCTTCCACGGCAAGAACCTGCGGCTCTGCCGGAGCGTGATGCTCCCCGGCAAGCTTGCCGGAGCAAAACTTGTCGGGAGTGTCTGCTTCAATGGAACAAACCATAAGGCTTGCCGGAGCAAACTGCTCCTCAGCACTCTTGGCGTCGATCTTGGGGACCTTCTTGGCGGTGGCTTCGAGAAGCTCTGCCGGAAAGTAGTCGCCGGAAATCAACTTCCTCTTCTTGTTCTGTCCAGTTGAAGGTGTCACGGATGGTTGAGTCAGCTTGAGCACAAGATCCCTGGTTCCACAGGTGCAGCACACTTTGACAGGCCACCAGCAATGTCATTCTGAGCTCGTGGAACATGTTCCATTTGCAGGCCGTCAAAGTATTCTTCTAGCTTCCTCACTTCATCAACGTATGCTTCCATCAACGGACTCTAGTAGTTCTTGTTAACTTGGCGGACGACAAGCTGCGAGTCACCCCTTACAATGAGCTTCTTGATCCCAAGGTCGGCCGCGATTCTGAGGCCGGCAAGCAAACCCTCATACTGTGCAGTATTGTTTGTTGCTTGCTCCTTGGGAAAGTGCATCTGGACTACATACTTGAGGTGCTCTCCGGTGGGTGCGATAAGCAGCACGCCAGCACCGGCGCCTTGCAGCGAGAAGGCACCATCAAAGTACATAAGCCACTCTTTGCTTGTCTCCTTGACGGGGATGCTCGTCTCTGGAATTTCTTCGTCTGGGGTTGGCGTCCACTCTACTATGAACTCTGCCAATGCTCTGCTTTGGATCGTTGCAGTGCTCTCAAACTTGAGGCCAAAGCTTGATAGTTCCAGTGCCCACTCGACAATCCTACCTGTTGCTTCTGGATTCTGCAGTATCCTCTTCAGCAGAAAGCGAGTGACAACTGTGATCTCGTGTGCTTGGAAGTAGTGGCGCAGCTTTCTCGAGGCCATGAGAAGGCCGAAACAATTTCTGCACACTAGAGTACCTTGATCTAGCCCCCTGGAGAAGGGAGCTGACAAAGTAAATTGGGCGCTGCACCATCTTCTTCTGCACTTCCTTGCATGTCTGCGCAGATTCATCTTTGTCGGGACCAGAGCTTGTCGGAGAAGCCCCCTGCTTGTCGCTGGATTCACTTGTCGCGGTTGCTGGCTCATCGTCCGCCTCCCTCTCCGCTACTAACGCAGCACTAACCACTTGATTGGTTGCCGCTAGGTACAGCAGCAACTTCTCTTGTGGCTTAGGTGCGACAAGTATTGGAGTGGAGGACAGGTACCTCTTCAAGTCCTGCAGCGCATCCTCCGCTTCCGGAGTCCATTTCATTGGACCTGCCTTTTTCAATATTTTGAAAAACGGCAGGGCGCGCTCAGCAGACTTAGAGATAAACCTGCTAAGAGCAGCCACACAACCGGCAAACCTTCGCACATGCTTGACGCGCTTCGGTGCTTCGATCTGCTCGATGGCCTTGATCTTGTCGGGGTTGGCTTCAATTCCCCGCTGAGACACAAAGAACCCGAGAAGCTTGCCGGAAGGGACTCCAAACACGCATGTCTCGGGGTTGAGCTTGAGGTTGATCTTGCGCAGATTTGCAAAAGTTTCTTCTAAATCTTGGATCAGGGTAGCCTTGTCCTTGCTCTTGACCACTATATCATCCATGTAGGCTTCCACATTTCTGTGTATTTGGGGCTCAAAAGCGACATGGACTACCCTTGCAAATGTTGAACCAGCATTCTTCAATCCGAAGGGCATTCGCACAAAGCAGTATGTGCCACAAGGGGTGATGAATGCGGTCTTCTCCTCATCCTCTTCTGCCATGAAGATCTGATGGTATCCTGAGTAACCATCAAGAAATGAAAGCAAATCACATCCGGCCGTGGAGTCGACAATCTGGTCTATGCGCGGCAAGGGAAATGGATCTTTGGGACAAGCCTTATTGACATCAGTGAAGTCTATACAAAGCCTCCATTTCCCGTTAGCCTTGCGCACGACTACAGGATTGGCCAACCACGTGGGATGGAGCACTCCTCTGACAAGGCCTGCTGCTTCCAATTTCCTGATCTCTTCTGCAATGAACTCTTGGCGCTCCACTGCTTCCTTCCTGACTTTCTGCTTGACAGGCCGCGCATGAGGACAAATGGCTAGGTGGTGCTCAATTACTTTCCTGGGAACACCGGGGATATCAGACGGTTGCCATGCAAACACGTCGACATTCGCTCGCAGGAAAGCAATGAGCGCGCTTTCCTATTTAGGATCAAGCGTGGCACTGATGGTGAAGGTACCACCAGTGCCGTCCTCCTTGGCGGACACCTTCTTGGTCTCGGGCGGAGCTGCCATCGTCTTCTTGCACTTGCCGGTGGAGCTCGATGGTGCGTCCTCGACGGTAGCGCAACACTCCGAAGAGGTGCGCTTGCCGGAGTGGGCATCGGAGCTCTTGCCGGACTTGGTCTTCTTCTTCCCCCCCGGGAGCTTCAGCGGCAAGTGTGTTGCGATCAGCTGCGGCTGCTGCTTCCCGGTAGATCTTGTCGGGGCAGATAAGGGCATCCTTCTTGTCGCCAGGGACAGAGATGACACTTATCGGGCCTGGCATCTTGAGCATGTTGTATGCATAGTGAGAGGCTGCCATGAACTTGGCGAGCGCTGGACGGCCAAGGATTCCATTGTAAGGCAACGAGAAATCGGCAACGTCAAATGTGACCCTCTCAGTTCTGAAGTTCAGCTCGCTGCCAAATGTGACCGGCAGCATGATCTTCCCCTTCGGCTTGCTCCTTCCCGGGTTGATTACTTGGAATGTGCCGGTCTCTTCGAGCTCGCTGTCGGGGATCTGGAGTTTCTGAAGGACCGCGGAGGAGATCAGATTCAAGCCGGCCCCGCCGTCAACTAGCATCTTCGTGACCTTGAGGTTGCGGATAGTTGGGGAAACCAACATCGGCAAGCACCCGACCGCAGTTATGCGATCAGGGTGATCCTCAACATCGAAGATGATAGGCGTGCTGGACCATTTCAGAGGCTTGTGTGACTCTACAGATGGCTCTGCTGCATTAACCTCCCGCATCCACTGCTTGAGTTGGCGGTGCGAAGTATGCAGAGAAGCACCACCATCAACGCACAGGACCTCTGTAGCTTTCTAAAATTCCTGCTCATCGGCCTCATCATCATCCACGTCTTCGTCATCATTGTCGTCTTCATCCTTGTCGCGGCCACGGGGAGGCCTATCTCCTTGCCGCTGCTTGACCTTGCCGCGGCGTCCTCCCCGGCCGGGGCGTTTCTTGCCAATTCCTCCAGCACCTTCCTGGGCCTTCTCCTTGTCGCGTCGCTCGTACTCAGCTTTCTGCAGCTCAACAAGCTGCTCAACCTTCTTGCAACTCTGGAGATCGTGGCCCTTGGTGCGGTGGATCTTGCAATACTGCTTGCCGGAGCCGTCCTGCTTGTCGGCGGCCGCCACAGGCTGGGCCTCCTTGCCGGAGCCACCATCCTTAGCTTCCTTGGCGCCACCTCCATTGCCGGACTGCTCGACAGCTAGCACTTCCTTGCCCTTCCTCCTTCTGTTGTTCCGCCGCCGGCCTTTCCTTGTCGGGGCGGCCTCCTCACTGTCAGATCCTCCTGTCCCTGTATCCTCTCCGGGGAGCCTCCTCCCCTCTTCAGCACATGCGCACTTGTCGGCCAGGGCATAAAGCTCGGCGACGTCTCTGATCTTGCACATCGCCATCTCCTCCCTCATCCTGCGGTTTCGCATGTTCTGATGGAATGCGCTGATGACCGCGGTAGGGTGGACGTCTGGGATGTTGTGTTGTACACGGCTGAATCTCTGAATGTACTTGCGCAGGGACTCTCCTTCCTTCTAGGCGAGCAGATGAAGGTCGCTCTCTTGGCCATGTGGCTTGTGGCCGCCTGTGAAGGCGCCGACAAACTGATGGCACAGATCTGCCCAAGAAGAGATGGAGTTGTCCGGCAAATGCATGAGCCAGGACCTGACGTTGGGCTTGAGTACCAGTGGGAAGTAGCTGGCAAGGATCTTGTCGTCCCGTCCCCCGGCAGCCTGCACCGCGATGGTGTAGATGCTGAGGAACTCCGACGGATGCGACTTGCCGTCGTATTTCTCCGGTACGTCTGGCTTGAAGTTTTTCTTGCTGGGCCACTGGACTTGCCGCAGCTCATGGGTGAACGCAGGGCAACCTACCGTGTACGGAAAGTCGCCTGGTTCCCCCGGCGCGCGCATGTCGACAGAGGGCCTAGCGCACTGGTTAGATTGACGCCGCGCTTCTCTTTGGCGCTCGATGCGAGTATGAGCGTCCTCTTGTTGTCGTTCGTGCAGAACTTGGCGCTGGTCGCGACGAGCTCGTGGATCTGACGACGCGGTGGAGCCGCTGTCGGGGTGGATCCGGCGAGTCGGCGATCTTGGCCTTCTTGGCGGAGAGTGCATGGAAGTTGCACCCCATCATTCTTGTCGCCACCGGCCCGCGTCCGGCAGTCTTGCTGCGGCAGCGAATTGCTTGGTTGCCGCGCAGTGTCGCCGTTGGCGAAGCCGATGAGGCTCTGGATAGTGGCCCTCCATTCGTCGGTCTTGTCCGCCGTCGGAGGGTAATCTAGGAGTAGCTGGGCCCGCGCCAAGGCTTCCGCCGGCGTGGTGGGCGGCAGAGGTGAACGGTGCGAGGAGCGGGACATGCTCGGACTCCTAACCAAGTTAGAAGGAGCAGCGTCCCGTCCAGGCGACCGCACCTCGCTGGGGCCAGCATGCTGGCGTGCATGCTGGTCTTGAACGCCACGAGAACCACCAGCTTGATCTTGGGCCAGCGGACGTATGGCGCTGCGAATGCCATGACGCTGCCGGTCCCGCACTTCCTGAGATGGGCACGGTGCGCGTATGGACGCCGAGGTCTGCGCGGCCTTGTCCTTGGACTTGGCAGTGCTGTGGGCACCCTCGTCAATGTCCATTCTTCCGCCAGCGTCCACTCCACCGTCCGCCTGCTCCAGAGGCGGTGGAAGCGACGCAGACGGAGCTGTTGCCCCCGAAGCCTTCTTCTTCGGTGGCATGTTGACAAAGATGATGAAGACGATGAAGATCTAGCTCGTGCGCACTCTGGATCGGGTTCACACGAACTCGACGCCCCCTACCTGGCGCGCCAAAGATGTCGGGGAAACTGATCCATAGACACCTATGGGGACCGAGCCCCTTTCGGTTCGGCAGAGGGCGGAGGCCGCCCGAAGAGCGGATCGAGGCCGTGCACACGAGCAGTTTACCCAGCTTCGGAGCTCTCCGGAGAGATAAAACTCCTACTGCTGCTTGGTTGTATTGGGTGTTCTTGCTCGGGAGCGAGATGAGCTACAAGACCGAGCGTGGGAGTATCCTAGCTTCGAATGAGTCGAACCTTTTCTACGTTGGGCATGGGCCTCCTTTTATACGCTCAAGGGGCCACCAACAGGTGGCAACGTAGGCCAGAGGGGTAAAAATAGAAAAAGAGTGCGGTAGGTACAGCTACCTCTACTGTAGCTACAGCGTATCCTACCTAATCCCGACGGCAGGGGACAAGGGCATTAAATGCCCGTCTGAGTCGCCTAAACAGTGCAAAAAGCGACCGTTAGGAGCGCCACCGTTCGCCACGATGGCTTCTTCGTGTTAGCGCCGCTTGCCACCACGCTCTGCTGGCTGCACAGCCTCCCGCCACACGTGCCTGGAAGGGTCCCAGAGCGACACGTTGGTGGGTGTGCTGGAGCCTGGGCGCGCAGCGACCGCTTACCGCGGCAAGTATCTTGCCGCGGGCGCTACCTTGTCGGGCCCGGGGGCTTGTCGCTCGCCGAGCCTTGCCGGGACGCGAGGTGCGTCGCGGCAAGTGTTTCTTGAGGTGCCATGGTTGGCCTTCCCGGCAAGCTCCTCTTGTCGGGGTCTTGCCTCTTCCCGGCAAGCTCCTCTTGTCGGGGCCTTGTCTTCTCATCTTGAATACTTTGTTCTTGAATGGCTTCCCGGCAAGCTCCTCTTGCCGGGGTCTTGTTTTCTGAAGAGCCACAGAGGGTCTTGGCGTTGACCTGGCGGGCCCTGCCGCGGGGTGCTGCAACTGCCCGTGCACAAGTTCGGGATACTAGGGTACCCTTACTCTAGTACACGGACATCATGGCATTGCATAATTCACATATATAATGCCTTTGCAACAAGATAGCATTGTATAATTCACATATATAATGTCTTGCAACAAGATGGCAATGAATAATTCACATATATGGTAATTAGACAATGAACAGGTGGCATTCACACAAAGCATGTCTAAACTAATCAAATGGCATAGCAATGCAAGACACCATACGCACGATATGAGCAACATAACTTTGCCAAGTTAGAGCATACACC
>NC_057807.1:153083623-153085903 GCF_018294505.1 Triticum aestivum
GAATAGGACTGGTCATCTATCTCTGAATCCTCCTCTGAGGAGCTATCTGTAACCAGCGAGATATGCGCTTCGTCAGATAGCATAGTCTGCTCAGAAGACCTTGTTTTCACTCCAGAATTTGCCATCACCATTTCAAATGGCTGATGCACATGAAGAGCAGTTGAATGTACTAACATTGTTGACGATTGTAATATGTAACGAAAAAAAGATGGCCTGATATAATTTACATATAAGATGACTGGCTAAGCAGGATGGCATTGCAAAATTCACATATATGATGCCTGGCTAAACAAGGTGGCGTTGCATAATTGACATAAACGATGAATAAACTAAATAGATGGCATTCACACAAAGGATGTCTAAACTAAGCAGATGACATATTTGATGTATAAAGTAAGCAATGCAAGACACCATATGAATGATATAACCAACATCAGCATGCCAAGTTAGAGCGAAGACCTTAGGGGGTAAATAGGAGTTATCTTCTCCTTCTGAATCCCCCTCAGAACAGATATCCTCCTCTCGATTACAATCTGAAATGCATGGAGGGGGGCTGCCTTTGCGCCTACCATGGAGCAATGTCTGCATGAAATTATATTGCCACGCAAGGCTCGTCTCTTTTGCTCTACATGTTCAGTTCCATTGTTTACAATAACTGTCATGCATAGGAATAAAACATAATGAGATTATGTAAGGAGTGCATGCAGAAATCCAGAGTGATGATAGCAACCTGTGGATAGACCCAAAACCAATAATAGCAGGCAGATAATGGCTTCAGTTAATAAATACAGATAATGGCTTCTTTACTGTTTGTTTCCCACCCAACATGAAACTCATAGTAGGCACCGGAGATTAACCAGATAGTAGATAGATACTATTGATAGCGGCCCCGATATGTACCCCACAACCATTTATAAACTCAAGTTTGACCATTAGTTTGGAGCTGACTCAGAGTCTAATTGGTGAACAGGACGATAAAGTAGCATGTAATATTAAGCGATGCATAACATAAGCAGACACGAAAGAGTGCGACCTCTCTTGCGGACCCCTGTAGTCCTCGAGGTCATCTGCTCGGTTGATGATGGTAATGCAGTTTTCATGGCTGCCAGCGGCGGGGAAGAAGATCTGAGGCGGCGAAAGACAGTCTGGAGGCCGGATCCCTGCTCTGCTCAACCCTTCTGTCGTTGGAGCAACTGAGCCGGGGTGGACGACGGCGCAGCAGGACCGGGACAAACCACGCAAGGTTTTCTTTGACAACTATCTGTAAGAGAAGTAATTCCGTCAGGGCTCGTTTGAATTGGAGGATTCCAACCATGCAGGGATAGGAAATAGACAGGAATAGGATAGGAATGCACGTGCAAAACAGAGAATTTAAAAACACAGGATTTCTGCCAATCTGGGTGTTTGATTCACAACAATTGGAAGATCACATGATGCAAAGAAGCATGGTGAGATTAAGTCAAACCACAAGAAAATGTACGGTTATAATGCTATTATGCTACTATCTCTTAGTCTTGTGCTTCATGAATAGGAATTTGAAAAGGAGGACAAGTGAAAATTAAAATTCCTACGTTTTTCTTTCAAGGAGACACTAAAGGAACAAATCTGTGTGCTCAGTGGACAATATATATAACATGTAGAGTAAAAAAGAGATGCAACAAGTGTACAACCTCTTTGGCGAAGCCATGTCGATCTCAGCGTGATTGGGTTGGCCAGTGAGGATGCTTCGGCTGACTTTGCTGTCGGAGGATGGGAAGAAGATCTTAGGCGTCTGGAGATGGAGCCCGAGATACTGCTCCGCTGTGATGGAGGGTTTCGTCGTTGGAGCAGCTTCGGTGAGTTGTATGACGCTGAGGCTGAAGCAGGACAAGAGAGACAACGAACAAGGTTAACCTGAGTGGAATTCTAATAGCATCTCCAATACATGACGTAAAATACATAACCACAAAGTGCTAGATGTAAAATACATCAGCTGCTCATCTCTGAATTTAACTTTCGAAACTGAACTTAACTGTCGAAACTGAACCTAACTGTCGAAACTGAATTTTGCTGTCAAAACTGAATTTTGCTGTCGAAACTGAACGCACTAGCAAGGTGAGGCTACACGTCGGTCGACTGACTTTTTCATCTCTGGTCGGTCGATTTTGCAGCCATTGGATACGGAATCAAGGGCGTGCGGTTCATCTTCAACCTCCACCCCCCTGAGCCGCCAGCCACGACCAGCCAAACAGCAGCCCCCCGCCGCTCGCGGCCGGCGGTGCGCCGCCCCGCCCGCCCCGA
>NC_057807.1:153086370-153108397 GCF_018294505.1 Triticum aestivum
CCACCACCCCACTAACGCCCCGCCACCGCCGGTTACCACCGCCCCCATCCTGAACCCTAAGATAGATAGTGGGGTACCTCTCCGGCGAGCCCCCCTCCCCTCCGCGGCTGGTTCTTCCTTCACCCCAGCGAGCCCACCCCTTGGAAATCGATTGACCCAAAAGTCGATTCAGTCGACCGAAGTGTAGCCAAATCGGAGCAGCATCGCAAGCAAGAGCAAGAGCGAGAGCAGCAGCATGAGCAAGAGCAATAGCAAGAGCAGACCAGGCAGGGGACCAAGAGCAAGAGCAGAGCAGCAGCGCGAGCGAGAGCTAAAGCGGCAGTAGCTCCTACTGATGTGGACGACGCCACCGAGGGAGCGACGCCATGGAGGAAGTGGCCGGCGACGCCGCCGTGGATGGAGCCGCGCCGTGTCGGCTCGGGACCGAGCACCGGCAGCACGGTGATATCGAATCAAGAAGAAAATGCGGCGATTAGTGTACAACCTCTTTGGTGGCGCCGATTAGGCCGCAGCTTCATCCGAGGAAACGGTGATGATGATGCTCTTCCGGTGGTGCAGGTGAAGACAACGGTGTGGGAATGGAGGTGGCACGAAAGACGAGGGCAACGTCGGGGCAGCTCCTTGGAGGTGGAGGACGGGGTTGCTGAACCGGCGAGACGATGAGATCGATGACGGATCCTCATCCGGTACGGTGGATGAGGGACGTCGAGGTGTTGCTGTGGACGACGTCGTCGGGGAAGAAGCTCCGGCTGGGTGGCAGACAGAGCAGGGTGTGGGGTTTTGTCGCGTGTTTTCGTGGCCTCGGTGTACGAATGGGTGGGCGGATGGGATGGCAGTGGGGAACCATGGCTTAGAGACGCACTTGTCCGAAATGTGGGGTAAGTTACGAAGTACCCCCCACCGATTTGAGGCGGTTCTTTCGGTTCAGGGGTACCACGGGCATTTCGCGTGTCGGGATTTCACAGGAGGTGGGAGTTTTCGCGCGTGTTGTAATTTCCGAATAGCAAGGCGCGGGTTGAGATGGAGGGAGTTGTCGGAGCACAACGGGACAAAGATATATCTTAGATATTTCGGGCTAACAAGGCGTGGATTGAAATTTCCTGACAAGCCTAACGTGTACTGTACCAAATCAATGCGCACTACAAATGTCATTCAAAACTTTGAATTCATGTTATGTTCAATTAAAATATTTCGCTACGTGTATAATGCATGCAACCTACTACTCAAATGAACGTTTTAGTGCATTCCAAACGTATATACTACCGCTTCAATATGAACTAAATTTGAATAAGATCTACAGTAATGATTGTTGTGAAGTCAAAGCATTTGAATTCGTTTCTCTGTTTTAATAAGATCTACAATCATCATTATTGTCAAGTTAAACCATCGTTTGTGTATTATCTTCACAGCACACCACATGATCAGTATCGAGTTACATATGAACTATGTGTACTATATGAACTCGAACTAGATTTTTGGAATCCATTTTATTTTGGTTTCAAGTCACATTACATTTCTAGCTCTAGCTAGATCTTCGTAATCTAAACAATGTCTCATATGTATAATGTGTTTATCACATTTTGTATGGTGCCCCGCCCCCTACGCCTACAAGTATTTAGATGTGAGTTGCAAACACCACATTACCACAAATTCAAAGAAAATGTGAGAATGTTCGATATATAGTATTGTATAGATTGCTCGATATTTAGTTGTAAGCTGCAAACGCCGCACATTATCACAAATTCAAATAAAATGTGAGACTGTTTGATGTATAGTATGGTTTAGATCGTTCGGCATTTAGCTGTGAGTTGCGAACGCCATGCATTATCACATTATGGTATAACATGTGCACAGCACGTGTATCACCGCTATATTCATGCATGCAATGTTTAAAACAATATGATCTCCTATTCAAATATATGAATCCGCTTTCATATCAAATTATGATCTTTGTTAGTCTCTTACACCCACACAGTCCTCTAACCTTTGTAGCTACCACTAACTTTCTCTCGTGCATGCACACGCCCTCCTCGCCCTCCCCCTCCCTCGACATTCTATCCACCGGGCACATTCATTTTTTCCTTTAGGTCGTTCTCCCAGAGTCTCCACAACTCCTTTCTGACAAACACCGATCGATAAACCTCTCTAGCGATGCCTGCCTACAGCATACACACACAACTTCAATCTCCTCCTTTATGTGTCCTTGCCTCGTGTCTCCAATATGGTCAGACACACGTGTAAACTCTCACCCCTCTTTTAATCGATCTCACAACCGCACACTCCTGCCCCTATCCAGCTAGTAGTTGGGCCTCTCGCACCACCTCCTAGCTCCATTCTCTCTGTCTATCCGTCTCATTGGGCCTTATTTGCCTCTAACAAATGGACGCACACCGACCGATCTCTCGCTATACATATAGCCAGCTAGGTCCTTATAACTCATTTTTACACACACATCGATCGATCTACCTCATTAGTTGTGTCTCTCCCTTCCTCCGACAAACAACAATTGATCTACCGATCTAGTTAGGTTTGCTTACCAAACACATGGTTCCCCTTCATCATCCATGGATACGTCCCGACAGATCTATCACGCACAGGCACACACAGAAACACATCCCCACTCTTATTGATAACATTGCAGTTCCACCCTCAGTTTGTCTAGTAGGCCTCTCCCAACATCTCCGAGAAGCAACTCCATCACCCATCCAGCACTCTACCCCTCTCCCTCCCTCTCCCTCCCTCTCTCTCTCCTCTCTCTCTCTGTCCCATCATATTTCCTGTCCTTCACTTATGTATGGATGTCGACCGATCTCCCTCATGACATAGCTGGGTCTCTTCTTCTCAACACATATACGAGTCGTTCTACCTCTATAGTTAGGCCACTGCCTACCCCTCCCCCCACCCCTCCCCCCCACACACACCGATACATCAAGCGCTCTAGTCATGTCTCCCTACCACACACAAACTTGACATGTGCCCTCCAACGTTCTGGTAGGCCAGTCGCCCTATATCTTTGACTTGCACACACACGCGCAATTTCGATGGCTCTCTTCATCGATCTCGCACCCACCCGTACTTGATCCTCTCTTCGACTCTATCGATAGCTATGACCCCTCCCTCTCTTCTCGTGGATTGCCCAACCCTCTATGTATGATATGGACAGGCCTCCATTTCACACACATTGCATGCAAAATTTTGTTTGAGATGTCATTGGCACATATTCCCACAAATTCACGAAATCAACCCCCACCCCACCCCCACCCCCCACCACAAAACAAAAAACACTCACGAATGCGGTTTGTATCTCTCACACACATCGACATAGGTGGGGGATGTGCACGAAGAGAAGAGGTGCATGCACGGCGCACGTACGACCGTCTCTTTCCCAACCACACCCGCGCGGGTACATGGTGGAGCTCATTTCTGTACGAAAAAATCAGCCCACGTGGTAATTTGGCACGTGTACTGGTCGTCCACTTGGTGGAGGGAGTGAAGGAAATATGCCCTAGAGGCAATAATAAAGTTATTATTTATTTCCTCATATCATGATAAATGTTTATTATTCATGCTAGAATTGTATTAACCAGAAACATGATACATGTGTGAATACATAGACAAACATATAGTCACTAGTATGCCTCTACTTGACTAGCTCATTAATCAAAGATGGTTATGTTTCCTAACCATGGACATGTGTTGTCATTTGATTAATGGGATCACATCATTAGGAGAATGATGTGATTGACATGACCCATTCCGTTAGCCTAGCACTTGATCGTTTAGTATATTGCTATTGCTTTCTTCATGACTTATACATGTTCCTGAAACTATGAAATTATGCAACTCCCGTTTACCGGAGGAACACTTTGGGTGCTACCAAACGTCACAGCGTAATTGGGTGATTATAAAGGAGTACTACAGGTGTCTCCAAAGGTAAATGTTGGGTTGGCGTATTTCGAGATTAGGTTTTGTCACTCCGATTGTCGGAGAGGTATCTCTGGGCCCTCTCGGTAATGCACATCACTACAAGCCTTGCAAGCAATGTAACTAATGAGTTAGTTACGGAATGATGCATTACGTAACGAGTAAAGAGACTTGCCGGTAACGAGATTGAACTAGGTATTGGATACCGACGATCGAATCTCGGGCAAGTAACATACCGATGACAAAGGGAACAACGTATGTTGTTATGCGGTTTGACCGATAAAGATCTTCGTAGAATATGTAGGAAACAATATGGGCATCCAGGTTCCGCTATTGGTTATTGACCGAGAATAGTTCTAGGTCATGTCTACATAGTTCTCGAACCCGTAGGGTCCGCACGCTTAACGTTACGATGACAGTTTTATTATGAGTTTACAAGTTTTGATGTACCGAAGTTTGTTCGGAGTCCCGGATGTGATCACCGACATGACGAGGAGTCTCAAAATGGTCGAGACATAAATATTGATATATTTGGCGACTATATTTAGACACCGGAAGTGTTCCGGACATTTTTGGAGAAAACCGGAGTGTCGGAGGGTTACCGGAACCCCCCCGGGAGAGTTAATGGGCCACATGGGCCTTAGTGGGAAGAGAGAGGGGCGGCCAGGGTGGGCCGCGCACCCCCTCTCCCTCTGGTCCAAATTGGACTAGGAGGGGGGGGGGCGGCGCCCCCCCTCTTTCCTTCCCCCTCTCCCCCTTCCTTCCCCCTCCTAGTAGGAGTAGGAAAGGAGGAGTCCTACTCCTACTAGGAGGAGGACTCCTCCTCCTTGGCGCGCCCACAAGGGACGGCCGGACTCCCCCCTTGCTCCTTTATATACGGGGGCAGGGGGCACCCCATAGACACACAAGTTGATCTACGGATCGTTCCTTAGCCGTGTGCGGTGCCCCCCTCCACCATATTCCACCTCGGTCATATCGTCGCGGAGTTTAGGCGAAGCCCTGCGCCGGTAGAACATCATCATCGTCACCACGCCATCGTGCTGACGGAACTCATCCCCGAAGCTTTGCTGGATCGGAGCCCGGGGATCATCATCGAGCTGAACGTGTGCTGAACTCGGAGGTGCCGTACGTTCGGTACTTGGATCGGTCGGATCGTGAAGACGTACGACTACATCAACCGCGTTGTGCTAACGCTTCCTCTAACGGTCTACGAGGGTACGTGCACAATACTCTCCCCTCTCGTTGCTATATCATCACCATGATCTTGCATGTGCGTAGGAAAACTGTTGAAATTACTACGTTACCCAACAGTGGCATCCGAGCCTAGGTTTTATGCGTTGATGTTATATGCACGAGTAGAACACAAGTGAGTTGTGGGCGATACAGGTCATACTGCTTACCAGCATGTCATACTTTGGTTCGGCGGTATTGTGAGATGAAGCGGCCCGGACCGACATTACACGTACACTTACGCGAGACTGGTTTCACCGTTACGAGCACTTGTGCTTAAAGGTGACTGGCGGGTGTCTGTCTCTCTCACTTTATCTGAATCGAGTGTGCCTACGCCCGGTCCTTGCGAAGGTTAAAACAGCACTAACTTGACGAACTATCATTGTGGTTTTGATGCGTAGGTAAGAACGGTTCTTGCTAAGCCCGTAGCAGCCATGTAAAACTTGCAACAACAAAGTAGAGGACGTCTAACTTGTTTTTGCAGGGCATGTTGTTATGTGATATGGTCAAGACGTGATGCTATATTTTATTGTATGAGATGATCATGTTTTGTAACCGAAGTTATCGGCAACTGGCAGGAGCCATATGGTTGTCGCTTTATTGTATGAAATGCAAACGCCCTGTAATTGCTTTACTTTATCACTAAGCAGTAGCGATAGTCATAGAAGCAATAGATGGCGTAACGACAACGATGCTACGATGGAGATCAAGGTGTCGCGCCGGTGACGATGGTGATCACGACGGTGCTTCAAAGATGGAGATCACAAACACAAGATGATGATGGCCATATCATATCACTTATATTGATTGCATGTGATGTTTATCCTTTATGCATCTTATCTTGCTTTGATTGACGGTAGCATTTTAAGATGATCTCTCACTAAAAATTATCAAGAAGTGTTCTCCCTGAGTATGCACCGTTGCCAAAGTTCGTTGTGCCCAGACACCACGTGATGATCGGGTGTGATAAGCTCTACGTCCATCTACAACGGGTGCAAGCCAGTTTTGCACACGCAGAATACTTAGGTTATACTTGACGAGCCTAGCATATGCAGATATGGCCTCGGAACACGGAGACCGAAAGGTCGAGCGTGAATCATATAGTAGATATGATCAACATAGTGATGTTCACCATTGAAAACTACTCCATCTCACGTGATGATCGGTTATGGTTTAGTTGATTTGGATCACGTGATCACTTAGATGACTAGAGAGATGTCTGTCTAAGTGGGAGTTCTTAAGAAATATGATTAATTGAACTTAAATTTATCATGAACTTAGTACCTGATAGTATTTTGCTTGTCTATGTTTGTTGTAGATAGATGGCTCGTGCTGTTGTTCCGTTGAATTTTAATGCGTTCCTTGAGAAAGAAAAGTTGAAAGATGATGGTAGCAATTACATAGACTGGGTCCATAACTTGAGGATTATCCTCATTGCTGCACAGAAGAATTACGTCCTGGAAGCATCGCTGGGTGCCAGGCCTGCTGCTGATGCAACTGACGACGTTAAGAACGTCTGGCAGAGTAAAGCTGATGACTACTCGGTAGTTCAATGTGCCATGCTTTACGGCTTAGAACCGGGTCTTCAACGACGTTTTGAACGTCATGGAGCATATGAGATGTTCCAGGAGTTGAAGTTAATATTTCAAGCAAATTCCCGAATTGAGAGATATGAAGTCTCCAATATGTTCTACAGCCGCAAGATGGAGGAAAATAGTTCTGTCAGTGAGCATATACTCAAAATGTCTGGGTATAATAATCACTTGATTCAACTTGGAGTTAATCTTCCGGATGATAGCGTCATTGACAGAATTCTCCAATCACTGCCACCAAGCTACAAGAGCTTCGTGATGAACTATAATATGCAAGGGATGAACAAGACAATTCCCGAGCTCTTTGCAATGCTAAAAGCTGCGGAGGTAGAAATCAAGAAGGAGCATCAAGTGTTGATGGTCAACAAGACCACTAGTTTCAAGAAAAAGGGCAAAGGAAAGAATAAGGGGAACTTAAAAAAAACGGCAAGCAAGTTGCTGCTCAAGAGAAGAAACCCAAGTCTGGACCTAAGCCTGAAACTGAGTGCTTCTACTGCAAGCAGACTGGACACTGGAAGCGGAACTGCCCCAAGTATTTGGCGGATAAGAAGGATGGCAAGGTGAACAAAGGTATATGTGATATACATGTTATTGATGTGTACCTTACTAGAGCTCGTAGTAGCACCTGGGTATTTGATACTGGTTCTGTTGCTAATATTTGCAACTCGAAATAGGGACTACGGAATAAGCGAGCATTGGCAAAGGACGAGGTGACGATGCGCGTGGGAAACAGTTCCAAAGTCGATGTGATCGCGGTCGGCACGCTACCTCTACATCTACCTTCGGGATTAGTTTTAGACCTGAATAATTGTTATTTGGTGCCAGCGTTAAGCATGAACATTATATCTGGATCTTGTTTGATGCGAGACAGCTATTCATTTAAATTAGAGAATAATGGTTGTTCTATTTATATGAGTAATATCTTTTATGGTCATGCACCCTTGAAGAGTGGTCTATTTTTATTGAATCTCGAAAGTACTGATACACATATTCATAATGTTGAAGCCAAAAGATGCAAAGTTGATAATGAGAGTGCAACTTATTTGTGGCACTGCCGTTTAGGTCATATCGGTGTAAAGCGCATGAAGAAACTCCATACTGATGGACTTTTGGAATCACTTGATTATGAATCACTTGGTACTTGCGAACCGTGCCTCATGGGCAAGATGACTAAAACACCGTTCTCCGGTACTATGGAGAGAGCAACAGATTTGTTGGAAATCATACATACAGATGTATGTGGTCCGATGAATGTTGAGGCTCATGGCGGATATCGTTATTTTCTCACCTTCACAGATGATTTGAGCAGATATGGGTATATCTACTTAATGAAACACAAGTCTGAAACATTTGAAAAGTTCAAGGAATTTCAGAGTGAAGTGGAAAATCATCGTAATAAGAAAATAAAGTTTCTACTATCTGATCGTGGAGGAGAATATTTGAGTTATGAGTTTGGTTTACATTTGAAACAATGCAGAATAGTTTCGCAACTCACGCCACCTAGAACACCACAAAGAAATGGTGTGTCCGAACGTCGTAATCGTACTTTACTAGATATGGTGCGATCTATGATGTCTCTTACTGATTTACCGCTATCGTTCCGGGGATATGCTTTAGAGACGGCCGCATTCACATTAAATAGGGCACCATCAAAATCCTTTGAGACGACGCTTATGAACTGTGGTTTGGCAAGAAACCAAAGTTGTCGTTTCTTAAAGTTTGGGGCTGCGATGCTTATGTGAAGAAACTTCAACCAGATAAGCTCGAACCTAAATCGGAGAAATGTGTCTTCATAGGATACCCAAAAGAGACTGTTGGGGTACACCTTCTATCATAGATCCGAAGGCAAAACATTCGTTGCTAAGAATGGATCCTTTCTAGAGAAGGAGTTTCTCTTGAAAGAAGTGGGTGGGAGGAAAGTAGAACTTGATGAGGTAACTGTACCTGTTCCCTTATTGGAAAGTAGTTCATCAAAGAAATCAGTTCCTGTGACACCTACACCATTTAGTGAGGAAGCTAATGATATTGATCATGAAAGTTCAGATCAAGTTTCTACTGAACCTCGTAGAACTACCAGAGTAAGATCCGCACCAGAGTGGTACGGTAATCCTATTCTGGAAGTCATGTTACTTGACCATGATGAACCTACGAACTATGAGGAAGCGATGATGAGCCCAGATTCCGCAAAATGGCTAGAGGCCATGAAATATGAGATGGGATCCATGTATGAAAACAAAGTATGGACTTTGGTTGACTTGCCCGATGATCGGCAAGCCATTGAGAATAAATGGATCTTTAAGAAGAAGACTGACACTGATGGTAATGTAACTGCCTATAAAGCTCGACTTGTTGTGAAAGGTTTTCGACAAGTTCAAGGGGTTGACTATGATGAGACTTTCTCACCCGTAGCGATGCTTAAGTCTGTCCGAATCATGTTAGCTATTGCTGCATTTCATGATTATGAAATTTGGCAAATGGATGTCAAAACTGCATTCTTGAATGGATTTCTGGAAGAAGAGTTGTATATGATGCAGCCAGAAGGTTTTGTTGATCCAAAAGGTGCTAACAAAGTGTGCAAGCTCCAGCGATCCATTTATGGACTGGTGCAAGCATCTCGGAGTTGGAATAAACGCTTTGATAGTGTGATCAAAGCATATGGTTTTATACAGACTCTTGGAGAAGCCTGTATTTGCAAGAAAGTGAGTGGGAACTCTGTAGCATTTTTGATATTATATGTAGATGACATATTATTAATTGGAAATGATATAGAATTTCTGGATAGCATAAAGGGATACTTGAATAAAAGTTTTTCAATGAAAGACCTCGGGGAAGCTGCTTACATATTGGGCATCAAGATCTATAGAGATAGATCAAGACGCTTAATAGGACTTTCACAAAGTACATACCTTGATAAAATTTTGAAAAAGTTCAAAATGGGTCAGGCAAAGAAAGGGTTCTTGCCCGTGCTACAAGGTGTGAAGTTGAGTCAAACTCAATGCCCGACCACAGCAGAAGATAGAGAGAAAATGAAAGATGTTCCCTATGCTTCAGCCATAGGCTCTATCATGTATGCAATGCTATGTACCAGACCTGATGTATGCTTAGCAATAAGCTTGGCAGGAAGGTACCAAAGTAATCCAGGAGTGGATCACTGGACAGCGGTCAAGAACATCCTGAAATACCTGAAAAGAACTAAGGATATGTTTCTCGTATATGAAGGTGACAAAGAGCTAGTCGTAAATGGTTACGTCGATGCAAGCTCTGACACTGATCCGGACGATTCTAAATCGCAAACTTGATACATGTTTTTATTAAACGGTGGAGCTGTAAGTTGGTGCAGTTCTAAACAAAGCGTCGTGGCGGGATCTACATGTGAAGTGGAGTACATAGCTGCTTCGAAAGCAGCGAATGAAGGAGTTTGGATGAAGGAGTTCATTTCCGATCTAGGTGTCATACCTAGTGCATCGGGACCAAGGAAGATCTTCTGTGACAATACTGGTGCAATTGCCTTGGCAAAGGAATCCAGATTTCACAAGAGGACCAAGCACATCAAGAGACGCTTCAATTCCATCCGGGACCAAGTCCAAGTGGGAGACATAGAGATTTGCAAGATACATACGGATCTGAATGTTGCAGATCCATTGACTAAGCCTCTCTCATGAGCAAAACATGATCAGCACCAAGAGTCCATGGGTGTTAGAATCATTACTATGTAATCTAGATTATTGACTCTAGTGCAAGTGGGAGACTGAAGGAAATATGCCCTAGAGGCAATAATAAAGTTATTATTTATTTCCTCATATCATGATAAATGTTTATTATTCATGCTAGAATTGTATTATCCGGAAACATGATACATGTGTGAATACATAGACAAACATATAGTCACTAGTATGCCTCTACTTGACTAGCTCGTTAATCAAAGATGGTTATGTTTCCTAACCATAGACATGTGTTGTCATTTGATTAATGGGATCACATCATTAGGAGAATGATGTGATTGACATGACCCATTCCGTTAGCCTAGCACTTGATCGTTTAGTATATTGCTATTGCTTTCTTCATGACTTATACATGTTCCTGAAACTATGAGATTATGAAACTCCCGTTTACCGGAGGAACACTTTGGGTGCTACCAAACGTCACAACGTAACTTGGTGATTATAAAGGAGTACTACAGGTGTCTCCAAAGGTAAATGTTGGGTTGGCGTATTTCGAGATTAGGTTTTGTCACTCTGATTGTCGGAGAGGTATCTCTGGGCCCTCTCGGTAATGAACATCACTACAAGCCTTGCAAGCAATGTAACTAATGAGTTAGTTACGGAATGATGCATTACGTAACGAGTAAAGAGACTTGCCGGTAACGAGATTGAACTAGGTATTGGATACCGACGATCGAATCTCGGGCAAGTAACATACCGATGACAAAGGGAACAACATATGTTGTTATGCGGTTTGACCGATAAAGATCTTCGTAGAATATGTAGGAACCAATATGGGCATCCAGGTTCCGCTATTGGTTATTGACCGAGAATAGTTCTAGGTCATGTCTACATAGTTCTCGAACCCGTAGGGTCCGCACGCTTAACGTTACGATGACAGTTTTATTATGAGTTTACAAGTTTTGATGTACCGAAGTTTGTTCGGAGTCTCGGATGTGATCACGGACATGACGAGGAGTCTCAAAATGGTCAAGACATAAAGATTGATATATTGGATGACTATATTCGGACACCGGAAGTGTTCCGGACGTTTTCGGAGAAAACCGGAGTGCCGGAGGGTTACCGGAACCCCCCCGGGAGAGTTAATGGGCCACATGGGCCTTAGTGGGAAGAGAGAGGGGCGGCCAGGGTGGGTCGCGCGCCCCCTCTCCCTCTGGTCCGAATTGGACTAGAAGGGGGGGGGGGGCGCCCCCCTCTTTCCTTCCCCCTCTCCCCCTTCCCTCCCCCTCCTAGTAGGAGTAGGAAAGGAGGAGTCCTACTCCTACTAGGAGGAGGAATCCTCCTCCTTGGCGCGCCCACAAGGGTCGGCCGGCCTCCCCCCTTGCTCCTTTATATATGGGGGCAGGGGGCACCCCATAGACACACAATTTGATCTACGGATCGTTCCTTAGCCGTGTGCGGTGCCCCCCTCCACCATATTCCACCTCGGTCATATCGTCGCGGAGTTTAGGCGAAGCCCTGCGCCGGTAGAACATCATCATCGTCACCACGCCGTCGTGCTGATGGAACTCATCCCCGAAGCTTTGCTGGATCGGAGCCCGGGGATCGTCATCGAGCTGAACGTGTGCTGAACTCGGAGGTGCCGTACGTTCGGTAGTTGGATCGGTCGGATCGTGAAGACGTACGACTACATCAACCGCGTTGTGCTAACGCTTCCGCTAACGGTCTACGAGGGTACGTGGACAATACTCTCCCCTCTCGTTGCTATATCATCACCATGATCTTGCATTTGCGTAGGAAAACTGTTGAAATTACTACGTTACCCAACAGGGAGGATCGTCTACCACGGGTGAACAAACAAATTGCGACTTGACGCGTTATGTTAAATTAAAAAAGAGGCAAACCATGTGGGCCCTACCTTAGAGGCAAGGCTCTATACACTGGAGTACATTTGATGTGTCCCGTCAACTCGCAGAACAAGGAGAAGCTTGCTTAGTACGCCGTCTCCCCCGCCCACGGGCGCGGTGGCTCACAGGATGAGGTGAAGCCTGCTCCTCCCTCGCCCATGCGCGCGGTGGCTCGCAGGACGAGGAGAAAAATTTACTACTCCCTCTGTTTACTCCTCATCCCTACTACCTTGGTTATAGAGATTATATCATATTGTTTGGAATATATATGTCCTTAGTAGATTTCAATATGAACTACTAGTACATACTCCAAACACTGATGTATATAGACGTATTTTAGAGTGTACATTCACTCATTTTGCTCCGTATATAGTAGCACTCTCCCTCGCCCCTCGACCCTCGCCCACGTGGTGGATGTGCAGCAATTCATTCGGTCTCATATAGCCAGAACGATATATACTGCACTACCATTATTGCTCGACTTTCCGAAGAGGCAAAGAGCCAATCGCAATGTTAATATTTTGGATATGCCAAGCGCAAGGTTATAGAGAACGAGTAGTAGGTGCCGCGTCATTTATAAATAATTTTTTTCTTCAGTGGCACGTACGCAATATGATAGGTTCATATGGAGAGAAAAGGAAACCGTTCCACTATATATATAGCCAGGACGGGCCAGCCTACACGGTTGCTTGCTAGGGTTGCTCTCTTCACACTCTCTCGCACAAAACGACTGTGGCCACATCTCTAACATCCCGGTGGATCACGTCCGCTTGGGAAAGGGGTGGATGCTTAGTGTAGATGCGGTGTCCGTCGCCGACGACGAAAACCCACTGTCAGCACGTCCCAATCAGGGGTCCTGTCACATCCCTAGCTTCTGGTAATGCTCTAGGCTAGCTTCATGTGTGCATCATGTCTATATTCCGAAAGTTGAAATGAGGAAATTGAAAGCCTCGGAAATCATTTTAATAAAGGGGCAAGAAACCCTAAAATTGCAATCAGTAAATCCAAAATGCCCTAGAAATAGCTCTGACAATTTTGGCAAGAGTTATAAATCAAACCAAAATTTTGGGACATTTCTAAGGAATTATTTGGGTTCTGATTTTAAATCAATATTTTATTTGAATTTGGAGTTATATTCATAATATATAATGAATATATTTTCAAATGCCCTGAGATATTTTATGTTTATGAGGAGTAGACCTTAAGTGACATAAAATTATCCAGGGGAGTTTTGGCACTGTTTTCAAATTTGTTTGAATTTGAATTCAGTGGCAATTAAATAGAAAACAGAATTAAATAGAAATAAAAGTAGAGAGGAGAGAAAACTTACCTGGAGCTCACCTCTCAGCCCACCTGGCCCAGCTCCTCCAGCGGCCCAGCCCACCGCCGCTTCTCCCCTTGTCGTCTTCCTCCCCCTCGCCCCGAAACTGCTCGGTGGCGCGCGCGGCCATGCGCCCCGGCCACCTCCTCCCTCCCAGCCTGCCTGGCTCCTCCTCGACGCCCCGGTGACACCACGCGCCTCCCCGACCCCCTCTCACTTCTCCCTTGCTCTCTGGACCTCCCTCCCCCTTGCACCTCTGCTTCCCCCCCATGACCGAGAGCCGCTGCCGCCGTCGCATCCATAGCCACCGGCCACCCCTCGCCCTTCCGCTGAGCTCAGAAGCTCCGCCTCGACCCCCTCTTCCTCCCCCCTGATCCACGGCCCTCCGGAAGCCCTGCAACGTCGCCGCCATCATCGTCTTCTACCTTCGGCCGCCCGGATCTCCGGCGACCCTGTGCTGCCTCCGACGCTCCCCCGGCCTCGTCTCCGCCTCGAATGGATCCGCTGTGAGCCCCTGCTGCTTCTCCTGTGCTCGCCCCCTCCGTTCTCGCCCCTTAGCCCCATCTCCCACCGCGGCCGAGAGTTTCTCGCCGCCGGCCATGGCGTGGTCGTGGCCACAGCCACCGCAGCTCGCTCCCGAGCCCACCGTCGTGCTCAGCGCAACACCAGGAGCTCGTAGCCACCACCCGCTCCTGCTCTAGTGCACCGTAGCCCCTTCTCCCCTCCCCGCCGAACTCCGGCCGCCGCAAAAGCTGCCACCGCCGTCGATTTAGCCCACTCCGTCGCGAGTTGTTGCCTCCGTTGGATGCGCAAGACTCCTAGCTTTCCGTAGCCGCAAACCGCGTCCAAAACCACCGCCTGAAGCTCAAATCCGAGCCGCGCCACCGTCTCGGGCCTCGCCGGCGTCGAGTCGCCGGCGGGATTGACCCCGCTGACTCAGTTGACCACGGGTGGGCCCAGTTTGACCCCTTGGGTCAATGACAGGTGGGGCCCAGCCCTGCTAGTTAATTAGGATTAGTACTAATTAAATTTAGTTAAACTAAGTACACTGACATATGGGTCCCACAGGTCAGATTTGACCTGGACAATGCCCGTTGACTTGCTGACGTCACCGTGAAGTCATGCTGACGCAGTAATAGGTTTTCTGGTTTTAAAATAATTCAGGAAAATTCAGAAAATGCCTAAAACTTCTAAAAATCATAGAAATTCAACCGTAACTCCAAATTAAATAATTTATATATGAAAAATTATCAGAAAAATTCAAGGAATCCATCTGTACCATTTTCATGCATGTTAGAACAACTTATAGCTGCTGTTTAGCACAAATCAATTAAATGGCATTTGAATAATCACATATGGAGTTTGAATTTGAATCTTGTATTCAAACCAACTTCATTTAACCTGTTGCTAGTTGCATTAGCCCAAAACACACTCATATTGCCATGTCATGAGCATGCATCATATTGTTGCATCGCATTGATTGTGTTCTCTCTTGTTTGCCGGTATTTGTCCCCTCTCGGTAGACGATGTTCCGACGATGTGATCGTTGACACTGATGAAGACTCAATGTTATCTTCAGAAGTGCCAGGCAAGCAAAACCCCCTTGTTCATTCCGATACAATCCTACTCTCTCGCTCCTGCTCTCTTTTAATGCATTAGGGCAACAACGATTCATCTGTTACTTGCTGCGGTAGCTGAACCCCTTTATCCTCTGCATGACCTGTCATTCCACAGTAAATAGATGAAACCCACTAGCATGAGTAGGAGTTGTTTGAGCCCTAATGTGCCTACTCATTTATGTTTGTTTGTCATGCCTGCTACTGCTTAGAGTTGAGTCGGGTCTGATTCATCGGGGATGAATCAGAGGCGTGTGAACCTGTCCTACTGTGTGTGAGCTAAGTGTGTGAATACGATTTGGTAAAGGTAGCTGTGAGAGGCCATGTAGGAGTACATGGTGGGTTGTCTCATTGCAGCCGTCCTCAGGAACTGAGTTCTGTGTTTGTGATCCATGATTCAGCTACTACCACGCATTGGGCCCGAAACCAATGGACCCTCTCGGCTTCTTGATCACCCTTGTCCTCTGTCCAGGAGTTGCAACTAGTTTCTGGTGTTTGTAGTATGCTGGAGGCCGTGGGCAGCGCTGACCGGAGGGGTGGGCTGTGATGCGGTAGGCACGTGGCACGGTGTACCGGGCGCCCGTTTGGTGTCTCGGGAACCCTGTTCACATCGTTTGGGGCTGTGAGCGAAACTCCGGCCGGATCTCCTCATGGATGGAACCCGAATAGGCGATAAACCTGGACTAGAGACTCGAGTGTTTAGGCAGGCCGTGGCCGACACCCACGTTAGGCTTCCGCTTGAAGGTTGCCGAGTACATGTCGTGTAAACGGCGGTAAGTGGTTAGAGCGTGTGTGAAGAAGTACACCCCTGCAGGGTTAATATGATCTATTCGAATAGCCGTGTCCGCGGAAAAGGACTTCTGGGTTGCTTATATCAGTTCATAGACAAGTGAAAGTGGATACTCTAAAATACGCAAGATAAGCGTGAGTGCTATGGATGGCGTTCTCGTAGGGAGACGGGAGCGGTTCCATAGTGGTGTATTGGTTGGTGAATATGTGGACTCGTGTGCGCCACCTCAAAAGAGTTACTTGCAGTCGTAGTTCAGGTTAGCCACCGAGTCAAAGCTGGCTTGCTGCAGTTAAACCCCACCATCCCTTTGTTGATAATGATGCATATGTAGATAGTTCTGATGTAAGTCTTGCTGGGTACATTTGTACTCACATTTGCCTATTTTATGTTTTTGCAGAGAGACTTCAGTCTCACTAGTAATTCCGCGTGGTCTTCGACGTTTAGCTTGTTACCTCAGCTACGATCTTGTGCCCTCGGCAGGATCTGGTAGATAGTCAGGCTTCTCAGCCTTTTTCATTTATAGATGTCTGTACTCAGACATGATAGCTTCCGCTTGTGCTTTGATTTGTATGCTCTGAATGTTGGGTCGTGAGACCCCTGTTTGTAATATCTCGCTCCTCGGAGCCTATTGAATAAATACTTGAGTTGTAGAGTCATGTTGTGATGCCATGTTGTATTTGCACATATCGAGCATATTGTGTGTATGTTATTGCTATGCTTGGTATGTGTGGGATCTGACTATCTAGTTGTTTATCTTTAGTAGCCTCTCTTACCTGGAAATGTCTCCTAGTGTTTCCACCGAGCCATGGTAGCTTGCTACTGCTCCGGAACACTTAGGCTGGCCGGCATGTGTCCTTCTTCGTTCCTGTGTCTGTTCCTTCCGGGAAATGTCACGCGATGAATACCGGAGTCCTGTTAGCCTGCTACAGCCCGGTTCACTGGAGTCCTGCTAGCCCAGTGCTACAGCCTGGATTCACTCGTTGATGACCGACACGTTCGATGCTGGGTCATGGATGCCTGTCCCTGTAAGTCTGTGCCACTTTGGGTTTACGACTAGCCATGTCAGCCCGGGCTCCTTATCATATGGATGCTAGCGACACTGTCATATACGTGTGACAAAAGGCGCAAACGGTCCCGGGCAAAGGTAAGGCGACACCCGTGGGAATACCGTGCGTGAGGCTGCAAAGTGATATGAGGTGTTACATGCTAGATCGATGTGGCATTGAGTCGGGGTCCTGACAGCGTTGGTATCAGAGCTTGACTGCCTGTAGGATTACCAAGCCAAACTGGTCGAGGTTGAGTCTAGAAATTCTTTAGTTATATAAGGGAATTGATTGTGGGATGGAACGTAAGGCTCTTTTTACTCCTTATACCTTATGCCCTTCTGATCAGAGTCATCATCTTCTCTTCTACGGGGATTAAGAACTAGGCTATCTCTTCTTTCTATGAGGATCATGTGTTGCTAATCTGTAGACTTATAAGATTGTTGGACTTAAGCCTCGTTTCAGTTCCTACTACTTCTGTATGATTACTGTTGATCTCGGAACCTTGATATTGTGCTTCTGAGTGGTTATGCCACCATTTTGTAGTATGTCTCAAATCTTTTCTGAGCATTTACAGCCGTTATGCTGTCCGAGTCATCCCAGGTTTCTAAATAGTCTGATGCATTTGCAAAATCCTTTCCCTCTGGTTTCGATGTTCCTTTATGCCAGCTCAATCACACTAATTGTTGAGTTGAGGTATTCTATTGCCTTGGCATTTATGTTGGAATTATTATTATGACCCTAGGTGTCTCAGGGGATCATCTAGTGGTCTAGCCATGATTTGTGTCCTAGTGTGATGATTCTGGCCTTTATTCTCGAAAGCATTCCGTGATGCTACTTAGTAGTAGGTATTCTACTCCTGGGTTTTCAACCCGAGATTCACTCTACTTACTTCATGTTGATAGTAATTGCTAGTGCCTTTAGGATAATAGTAACCTTTGCAATAGTCCTCGAGGTTCATGGTACATCCTTCTTCCAATTACCATGAATCATTCTTGGCAGGAGTTCTTCTGAACCAAAAGATGACAACAAGAGCGCTCTCGATGAGTTCTCCATGCTATATTGTGACTCTACCAGCTCAACCTTTCTGCATGGGTTATCCGGAAGAATTATGTTGAACTTGGTTCGACATACTAATTTATGCATCCACAACTCAGAAAATTATATGTTCCTTTGAGTTGTCCCTCTTTAGTTGTCTACTGACCTTCGTCTATCAATTGATAGTCAAGGGTATGCATGCATTTGTTTATTGATGCCTATTACCCTTGTGGTCCGTCAAGCCATTCTGTCCTGAATGACTTGGAGAAACAAACTCCAGTACCTCATCCATATCTAGGATTGGGTCAAAGTAGTTGTATTCCGCAGATCAAATGCCAATCCAGCTTTTGGTTCTGTTCTACCTTGGAGTATTACCCCCTTTATGTCAGAATTGTCATGAGAACTGCACCAACTCTCATGAATTTTGACGTAGTGATACTTCTCACCATCATTAGTCATCCCTCGGTTCCGTGTTGTCGCAACCGGAATGCCGACAAGTGAATCGTGATGTGTGAATTCAATACTCCTAGCAACCTTGTTGCTTGGTAGTTAATGGACAATAATTTCATTCTTAGCGAGTTGGTTTTTGAATCATCATTCTAAGGTTGATCATGCTACCTAGACTTTTTCCTGGTGCACTCCTTGATCGATGAGTTAGGATTATTCCAAATCCCTCGCTCTTTGATCATATTGTCTTGCCCTGAAAAGCAAGATTGTTCTCGAGCTTAGTAACATATCGGTGGTTTGTGATTTTTCGAATATCTTCTCGGAAGTATTACCAGGTTATCACCTGACCGCTACGTTGATTTCGTGATCAAGATGGTTTATTGTAAACCACCCTTTCTCCAAGAATCCGTGTTGGATACTCCTGAGCTAGTTGGTTAAGCTAAACGACAACTTGGAGAGTTGGAAGATAAAAGCTTGCCTGACTTAGTTCGTTCCAAAGGGATATTCTTGTGTAGTGTGTGTTAAAGAATGATGATATCTTCATCGATTGGTCCCTGTGATCAGTTGCTGGACCTATTGTCTTATCAATCCCTTGATTTGAGTGTGGGCTATCGTCAAATCAAATCAGTACCAACGATGCTCATAATGTTGTCTTACTCGTGGTTGATCCCTCGAGCATACACCATTACATCCTTGGTCTGACCAATGCTATCACCGTGTTCACATGATGGTGGAAGTCCAGTGATATGGAAATTCCGATGAGTTGCTGTTGAGCCCATCAGTAGCATTTTGTCTTTCCCCATGAATCATGTTGAACATCAACCTAGTGTTGAAACTTGTGTAAGAATTTCTTCGTGTTTCATTCATGAAGCATATGTTTGGATGAAAGTAGTGACTTCCCCTAATTCATGTGCATCTGATGCAAGTTGCCGCCATGAATTCGAGGAAGATTGTTTTGTTTCCTTGGAATCATCCCAAATCAGTCATGCACACGTGCGAAGTATTCTGTGGTCTGGAGACTTGCAACCTTCATTCCATATGTGTCCCGAGCACACCAAGCCACTGATTGATTTGTTCAAGGAGAAGGAGTTCCTTCATAAGAGCTAATCCGAACTTATGTAGGGATTTCGATACCCTCGTTGATGGTTCCCCCTCCTGAACTCAGTAGTGTTTTATTATAAGACTACTTTGTGGTCACGCTTGTCTGGGACAACGTGTTCACATGTTTGTAGCAGAACCAGCTCATGTTTTGGAGCTTACTATCGTAGTTCATTTCCCGAGAATCTCGCAACGTCATCTCGTCGATTTGTGTTGCAAACTTTCGTTTTTCTTCCTAGACTCGATGAGTCTGGAATATCCTGACACCAACCAGATCTGAATCTCAAGAAGATGTGATGGTTGGAACATTTCCCAAGAACTATATATTGGTCTCTCGATAACCGGTAAGGTGGATGTCGTGGCCAACACACCCATCCGGTAGACCTATTATTATAGTTTCTTATTTGAGGAAGTTGGCCACCTTCCCATAAAGACTTCGTAGGATTTACTCCCTAGTTGTGCCTTATGATTTTTTGTCTTTCCGAAGTTCGACCTTTACTTGATGTTCTAGATACCAGACCATTTCTATGAATGGGTTACACTAGCACATCAAGGAGAACATTAGAAGCGGAGTGCTAAATGTCTCTCGGTCGATCATCCAGATTTTGTTCCTTGGCTTCGCTAAGGTGTAATCTGAGAAGGTGTTATCTTCCTTTGCGTCTGCATCATCCATCATTAGCCATCATGGTAGTATGTTGTGTTGCCAGGATCCTTGACACGGATATTGGTAAAACCCTGATGAATATGGAAATGCTCAAGTTCTTGAGAGCACGCACAAGCGCTAGGTGTTATCATCGACACTAACTGGAGTGCTCTCAGTTTCCTCGGCAATGCTATAACCATTCCAATAGTGGAATAACTCTCTATTGTTGAGCCTCTCCCCAGTTACTAGAATCATTCCCAGCATTTGCATTTTGTTCCCAGCTTGCACCGCCAATGTGCCATTCTACCATGGGTCCCTTCCATTTCCGGTGATAAGCAAAAATCATCCATTGCGTTGTCTTCAACAAGGTAATCCACATCATCCAAGTCCGAGTATGCCATTCTACCGACCACCTCCAAACGATCGTTGTGAATTGCCTTAGGCTAGTATGAAGAGTTTCAATGATCTCTGAATCAAAAGTAATTCTTTTTGCCAGTTAAGGTAATAATCTACGAATCACCCTCCTCTAGGATGTTTCGTCGTGGTATCATGGCAACTCAACTCCTCGCTACGTTGACAATCGTTTACCACCTTCTTAGGTGTGGAATTGTTGTCTACCTAGTGAACCTTCATCATCCATTTCTTTCCACACCTCTTGATGTGTATCTCGTGTCTCAACCCGAGAGATGGTTCTATGTCTCATTCCGTGAGTTAATCCTGAGTTGTTCGATCTTCGAGGAGATCAACCCTTCTAGAGTCTCCTTCTTCTCTCCAGGTCATGTTGGCAGGATTTCTCAGAGCAAGACTTCAAGACAATAATGGTGACTGAATCAATGTTCATTTGAAGTGCAACCTGGATCATGAAGATTATGTTAGTTGGCGTTTTCCTTTCGTCTTACCCTACGCTTGAATCTCGGGTCGAGATTCTTGTTTAGTGGGGGTGAGTTGTCACATCCCTAGCTTCTGGTAATGCTCTAGGCTAGCTTCATGTGTGCATCATGTCTATATTCCGAAAGTTGAAATGAGGAAATTGAAAGCCTCGGAAATCATTTTAATAAAGGGGCAAGAAACCCTAAAATTGCAATCAGTAAATCCGAAATGCCCTAGAAATAGCTCTGACAATTTTGGCAAGAGTTATAAATCAAACCAAAATTTTGGGACATTTCTAAGGAATTATTTGGGTTCTGATTTTAAATCAATATTTTATTTGAATTTGGAGTTATATTCATAATATATAATGAATATATTTTCAAATGCCCTGAGATATTTTATGTTTATGAGGAGTAGACCTTAAGTGACATAAAATTATCCAGGGGAGTTTTGGCACTATTTTCAAATTTGTTTGAATTTGAATTCAGTGGCAATTAAATAGAAAACAGAATTAAATAGAAATAAAAGTAGAGAGGAGAGAAAACTTACCTGGCGCTCACCTCTCAGCCCACCTAGCCCAGCTCCTCCAGCGGCCCAGCCCACCGCCGCTTCTCCCCCTGTCGTCTTCCTCCCCCTCGCCCCGAAGCTGCTTGGTGGCGCGCGCGGCCACGCGCCCCGGCCACCTCCTCCCTCCCAGCCTGCCTGGCTCCTCCTCGACGCCCCGGTGACGCCACGCGCCTCCCCGACCCCCTCTCACTTCTCCCTTGCTCTCTGGACCTCCCTCCCCCTCGCACCTCTGCTTCCCCCCCATGACCGAGAGCCGCTGCCGCCGTCGCATCCATAGCC
>NC_057807.1:153108753-153117453 GCF_018294505.1 Triticum aestivum
CTTCCTCCCCCCTGATCCACGGCCCTCCGGAAGCCCTGCAACGTCGCCGCCATCGTCGTCTTCTACCTTCGGCCGCCCGGATCTCCGGCGACCCTGTGCTGCCTCCGACGCTCCCCCGGCCTCGTCTCCGCCTCGAATGGATCCGCTCTGAGCCCCTGCTGCTTCTCCTATGCTCGCCCCCTCCGTTCTCGCCCCCTAGCCCCATCTCCCACCGCGGCCGAGAGTTTCTCGCCGCCGGCCATGGCGTGGTCGTGGCCACAGCCACCGCAGCTCGCTCCCGAGCCCACCGTCGTCCTCAGCGCAGCACCAGGAGCTCGTAGCCACCACCCGCTCCTGCTCTAGTGCACCGTAGCCCCTTCTCCCCTCCCCGCCGAACTCCGGCCGCTGCAAAAGCTGCCACCGCCGTCGATTTAGCCCACTCCGTCGCGAGTTGTTGCCTCCGTTGGATGCGCAAGACTCCTAGCTTTCCGTAGCCGCAAACCGCGTCCAAAACCACCGCCTGAAGCTCAAATCCGAGCCGCGCCACTGTCTCGGGCCTCGCCGGCGTCGAGTCGCCGGCGGGATTGACCCCGCTGACTCAGTTGACCACGGGTGGGCCCAGTTTGACCCCTTGGGTGAATGACAGGTGGGGCCCAGCCCTGCTAGTTAATTAGGATTAGTACTAATTAAATTTAGTTAAACTAAGTACACTGACATATGGGTCCCACAGGTCAGATTTGACCTGGACAACGCCCGTTGACTTGCTGACGTCACCGTGAATTCATGCTGACGCAGTAATAGGTTTTCTGGTTTTAAAATAATTCAGGAAAATTCAGAAAATGCCTAAAACTTCTAAAAATCATAGAAATTCAACCGTAACTCCAAATTAAATAATTTATATATGAAAAATGATCAGAAAAATTCAAGGAATCCATCTGTACCATTTTCGTGCATGTTAGAACAACTTATAGCTGCTGTTTAGCACAAATAAATTAAATGGCATTTGAATAATCACATATGGAGTTTGAATTTGAATCTTGTATTCAAACCAACTTCATTTAACCTGTTGCTAGTTGCATTAGCCCAAAACACACTCATATTGCCAGGTCATGAGCATGCATCATATTGTTGCATCGCATTGATTGTGTTCTCTCTTGTTTGCCGGTATTTGTCCCCTCTCGGTAGACGATGTTCCGACGATGTGATCGTTGACACTGATGAAGACTCAATGTTATCTTCAGAAGTGCCAGGCAAGCAAAACCCCCTTGTTCATTCTGATACAATCCTACTCTCTCGCTCCTGCTCTCTTTTAATGTATTAGGGCAACAACGATTCATCTGTTACTTGCTGCGGTAGCTGAACCCCTTTATCCTCTGCATGACCTGTCATTCCACAGTAAATAGATGAAACCCACTAGCATGAGTAGGAGTTGTTTGAGCCCTGATGTGCCTACTCATTTATGTTTGTTTGTCATGCCTGCTACTGCTTAGAGTTGAGTCGGGTCTGATTCATCGGGGATGAATCAGAGGCGTGTGAACCTGTCCTACTGTGTGTGAGCTAAGTGTGTGAATACGATTTGGTAAAGGTAGCGGTGAGAGGCCATGTAGGAGTACATGGTGGGTTGTCTCATTGCAGCCGTCCTCAGGAACTGAGTTCTGTGTTTGTGATCCATGATTCAGCTACTACCACGCATTGGGCCCGAAACCAATGGACCCTCTCGGCTTCTTGATCACCCTTGTCCTCTATCCAGGAGTTGCAAGTAGTTTCTGGTGTTTGTAGTATGCTGGAGGCCGTGGGCAGCACTGACCGGAGGGGTGGGCTGTGATGCGGTAGGCACGTGGCACGGTGTACCGGGCGCCCGTTTGGTGTCTCGGGAACCCTGTTCACATCGTTTGGGGCTGTGAGCGAAACTCCGGCCGGATCTCCTCATGGATGGAACCCGAATAGGCGATAAACCTGGACTAGAGACTCGAGTGTTTAGGCAGGCCGTGGCCGACACCCACGTTGGGCTTCCGCTTGAAGGTTGCCGAGTACATGTCGTGTAAACGGCGGTAAGTGGTGAGAGCGTGTGTGAAGAAGTACACCCCTGCAGGGTTAATATGATCTATTCGAATAGCCGTGTCCGCGGAAAAGGACTTCTGGGTTGCTTATATCAGTTCATAGACAAGTGAAAGTGGATACTCTAAAATACGCAAGATAAGCATGAGTGCTATGGATGGCGTTCTCGTAGGGAGACGGGAGCGGTTCCATAGTGGTGTATTGGTTGGTGAATATGTGGACTCGTGTGCGCCACCTCAAAAGAGTTACTTGCAGTCGTAGTTCAGGTTAGCCACCGAGTCAAAGCTGGCTTGCTGCAGTTAAACCCCACCATCCCTTTGTTGATAATGATGCATATGTAGATAGTTCTGATGTAAGTCTTGCTGGGTACATTTGTACTCACGTTTGCCTATTTTATGTTTTTGCAGAGAGACTTCAGTCTCACTAGTAATTCCGCGTGGTCTTCGATGTTTAGCTTGTTACCTCAGCTACGATCTTGTGCCCTCGGCAGGATCTGGTAGATAGTCAGGCTTCTCAGCCTTTTTCATTTATAGATGTCTGTACTCAGACATGATAGCTTCCGCTTGTGCTTTGATTTGTATGCTCTGAATGTTGGTCGTGAGACCACTGTTTGTAATATCTCGCTCCTCGGAGCCTATTGAATAAATACTTGAGTTGTAGAGTCATGTTGTGATGCCATGTTGTATTTGCACATATCGAGCATATTGTGTGTATGTTATTGCTATGCTTGGTATGTGTGGGATCTGACTATCTAGTTGTTTATATTTAGTAGCCTCTCTTACCGGGAAATGTCTCCTAGTGTTTCCACGTTTCTGGATTGCTTGATCTTAGTGGAACTGCACAAGAGGAGATCTTACTTCCTATCCGTTAAGGCGAATTTGGTTCAGATCTTCTTCTTGTGAGTTGTTTGAATTCCGCATCATGAGAGGTCAGTACTAGCCTTCTTTCACATGATTCTACAGTGTGCTTTCATATGTTGTGCTACTTGTACGATAATGTTGCTTGATTTTAGTGAACTGCACAAATGGAGACAAGACTTCCAATCTGTATGTGCACCGTAATATCCAATTGAGGTAAGATAAGGATATTCCACAACTGCTGGACAGTATTTTGCCACTTTCATCAAAAAATTAAGTTTAGTACTATACTTGTGCTCCCTAATTGACATGCCAAATCTTACATTGAAGGCGATGCTTGTCTGTTATTGAACCAAGTGATGACGGGGAAGAACAAGCGGAAGAAAAACAAAAGTCAACTCCCGGTGCTGTAATGAAGCACTGGAACTGTGATCACATAAGTAATGATATAGTTTTGCATCTTAATTTATTGCTATGGCTGGAACGAGCAATCGTTTTGCCACTGATTTGATGCCATACGTAATTATCTCTACTTGTGCAAACGAGGATCTTCTTTGAAGATACCATATATTTTAGTGGAACTACACAAGAAGATGTTGGAAACATTAAACTAATCAAGGAGTATATAGTAAGCATGGCCACCCCCGTAGATAGCAACAGATGGTTCCCGAGAAGTGCTTCATCTGTATGCTCTACACAATCAGCCTCCTGACAAAGGTTGGTACTCGCCCACTGATTTCATCCATATGATTGAGCTTTGTCATCTCTATTGGTGTTGTGCTACTGTTTAGATACTGTCATGAAAATGTGGTATTGTCCTTGGGAAGTGCTTCATCTGTGCTGTTTTAAATATTTCCTTTCCTTTTTTTCGAGCAAACATGGATGCTAGCATTTAGTAGTTCTCTTGTCTTTGCACAACAGGATCATCTTCCTCTGAAGAAGAATATGGAGTACGTGAAGTGACTAGTTCCGATTATGCCAGGATGAAGAAGCACTGTGTATCTTCTCATCAGAAGGAGCAGCTGAAGGATGGTTACATTACTCCCCACAAGACCAAACTAACTTCAGCTCAGAAGGACTGACAAATCTCCATTTTTTGCTGTGACGCGCGAGTAAAATGTTGTTCTAGGATTCTTTCTGGTGAGTTCCATTTTTCGAATAGTGTGCTCTACATGGACCATGTATGTGCCTGTTGAAACTATCAATTCATAGTACAGTTTGCTTTATACTAATCACTTTTTTGTATTTGTGCAAACAGGGGTGCTCAGCTTGATTTCAACGGGAACTGCACAAAATGTTCATGAATACATCGAATCATTCATTTCCACCACAAGAAAGGAGGTTCCCATAAGTTCAAGGCATTGCAACATATAAGGGAGAAATCATACAAGCTACGCGCGAATTTGGTTCATTTTGGTGGAACTGCACAAAAAGAACAGCTGGTTTATTTAGCACGAGTTGCCATGTCAATGTCTGAACTGATGGCAAACCCTGCCCATTCCACAATCGTAGGCATTTGATATTTTGGAATGGGACAACCTTGTCAAATTTTTCTCATTGATTTTAGCAAGATATGCGTTTGATATTTTCAAATGGGACGCCCTTTGCTGTCAGCAGCGGCGATCAATTTTTTCTTTATTCTTTAGTTATGAAGTAAATATTGCCTCTGACATGTGAGTCGCTGAGATGCATAATAGTTGATTGTTTTGAATGTTCTCTATGAATTGCCAGGCATGTGTGTTTGATTGCAATGTACAGAAACGCTAAAAAGCTGCTCAAACTCTTTGTACTTCTTCTGTTCCTTTTTACTTCGCACATTGTGAAAGTGCATACTTTTTTGTATAAGATTGGTCAAAGTAGAGATACTTTGACTACAGACAAAACTTGTATGCAGACTAGAAAGGACCAGAGGGAGTACATGTGAAACTGCTGCAAACGTGGTCATCACCCTGGAAAAAATGCTAGTACATATTGTTTTGCATCTTCATCCAATGCCAGTGATACAGGAATTCAAACTAATCGAAATAAATTCATTCATACACGGTCGGATTTCATATAAACATGCAGGATTTCATTACATTTCATACATTCTTCAACTAAAAAGGGGTGTTTGTGGCCGCATGCATCTCCCAGATGCAGAGGCCGGGGGTCATCCTCCTTTTCGAAAAAAACTAAAAAGGGGTGCATTGGAGGTATAATTAATTAACCGAAGCTACCCACCTGTGTCCCACTGAGCCGAACAGAACAGTGACTTAAGTGCAGGTGCAGTTGCGTAACTGACATGTGGCCTGTTGGGCCCACGTGTCAGTCAGCCAATTGCACCAGTAGTTAAGTAGAAGCAACATTCTTCTCCAGCATAGCTCTCCGACTCCACGTCGCCGCCAAGAAGCTAACCGACCGTCAATGGTCAACCCGCCTAGCTTGGCTTCAACCGGAGGGCAGCAGTGGTGGCCTTACTTGGACCCGAGCGGCGGCGGCCTACCATGTTCTACTCTTCCTCGTTTTCTGTGTGGCGCGGCCTCGTTGGCAGCGAGGCAGGGCCTCGGCGGAGCCGGCGATGCCTTTGTCTCATTGCTGACCGGCGGCGCCTCAGCGGAGCGGTGGAAATCCTCCCCCATGTTGCCGGCACGGTGGGGCCTCGGCTGAGCCGGCGATGTCCTCTGCCTCATTGTTGGCGGGGTGGGGCCTCGGCGGAGCTGCCGGTGTCCTCTGCCTTGTTGTTGGCGCCACGGGGTGTCAGCGGGGCAGGGCGTCGTCGACGCCAGCGGAGCGGGGACTCGTCGGAGTCGGCATTGTCCTCTGCCTCATCCTCGGTCTCGCCAAACAGCGCCTCGCCCGCTTCATCGCCCTCTTTGCTAGCCTCTTTGTAGGTGGCCGCAGCCTCCGCCACCCGCATGCGGTACCGCCAGCGCTCGAGGTGGCCCTTGCGGGCGGAGCGGTACGAGTCGAGCAGTGCCTCCTGCTCCGTCCGCTCCGCGGCGATCTGCTCCTCCGCCTACAGGTGCTCCTGGAGGAGATGGTGGTTGTAGGCGGCCTCGGCCAGCGCCTCCTGGAACTGCTCCTCACGCATCTGCCTCACCCTGTCCATATATTGGGCACGGGCCTCGCCGATGGTCATGGTGCAATGCATCAGCGAGGATGGCGCGGAGGAGGGGGTTGGCGCCGGATCGTCGACTACCATGTTCTCCATTGGGACATCATCGTCCTCCGGCTGCCTGCCGGCCAGCTGGTCGGCAGCAATGGCTGCTATCTCCTTGTGGTCCGTCGTCCGCCCGTCCCGAAGAGCGCTGGAGCGCGAGGAATCCATTTTGGGCAGTAGTGGTGTGGACAGGAGAAAGGCAACGGATGCGGATGACTGCGACTATGGCCGGCGCAGCAGTTTATATAGCAATGGTGGGCGGGCGGAGGGACGGACGTGTGACGCTGGAGTAGCCGCCTCAGCAACCGCATATCATTAATGTGTGGGGCAGATGGACGGACGGATGGCACTTGTGTCATTTGAAGGCGGAGCAATCGCCTGCACCGGGATGCGGGGCGGCCAGCGCTGACTGTTTCGGGCGGAAAGCACGCGCGGGCGAGGAGATCACTTTACTTGGAGAGGATGACAATGGGGACCCACCAGGTCCATAGCCTCACGTACGCAAGTGCCTCCTTATTATATATATATAACTATAATTTATTTTGCTTCCTCCTGGTTTCCTGACATCACGGTCCCACACCATTGTCTACCTATGTACTCCCTCCTTTCCGGTTTATAGGGCTTATCTCAAAATTTTAGTTTTTCCATTCTATAAGGCTCAATTTCGTTGTTTTCCATCACATGTTCAGATTCCAAGGTGCATTAAATCATTGCATGCAAGTATTAAGAGAAAATTGACCAATGCATGTACTTTATGCATGCATGCTTGCAATTAATGCATTGAAAACATAATTTTTGGAGGATAACAAGAGCATTAATTAGGTGCTTTTGCAAAACTAGAAAAAGTATTCCACCACTCGCCATCTACCTTGATTGGTGAGATTTTTGAATTAAGCATTATAAACCGGAAAGGAGGGAGTAGTCAATAAACGAGAGAATTGCACAAGAAGCGGCCGACAACTGGGACCAAGCAGCTCGAGCAGTATTTGTGTTTTTGAGGTGTGATCACTGCAGAGTTTTTCGATGTTTACCCCAGATATTAATTTTTCTCCTCTCAACAACAACAAAAACATCGCTGTAGGTATTAACTGGGCGGGCTGTGGCCTGTCTAGCCCAGGCCAGATATCCAGCCCAGATATTAATTTTTTTCAAGCTGAAAATGGCTAGCCCAACTATCCTTTTTTTCAGGAATACCCAGGCAAGGTCAAGTTGTTATTCTCCGCCCTGCTGGGCTGCAAATCTTTCCTAGGAGGAATGCATTAGGCTTAACAAGAAAATGGGCTTTAAGAATATTAAATGGGATGTAATTATAAAAACTGGGTAGTAACTATAAAAAAATGCACCAAACAGTGATTACTTTATAAAATATTATTTTTGGAATATTGAAAATTTTAATTTCATTAATTGTTGCGAGCGGAATGTTTCGTTGGATTTTTAGGCAATATAAATTTATATTTAAATTGTATTTAATCTGACTAAAATTTCGGGATAAAAATATTCGGATCCCATCAAAATGTGGAAAATTTATTGAATTCTATTTTGAACGGTTGGTTGAAATGGGCTCTACTTTTAAAAAACTGTAAACGGGCTGTAGTAAATTCCATTAGAATTCAAAAATGGGCTACACATTCTTACAAATCTCAAATGGGCTATAAGTTCTCTGCCACACACTTCTGGCCTTACTAAGTTGACGCTTCCCCTAAAAAACAGAGTTGACAGGTATGCAAGGCTTTGTCAACTTATAGTCAACACACGGTTCTAGCAGCAGTGGCCGTTGGATGTCCATCCAACGGATGCCGTGCTTCTTCTTTAATATCGGATATTCTAGCTTCACCCGCCCAAAAAATGATTCATCCCCCTGACATCTGGGGCGCACCGTTTCGGAAGCTGACCTGTGGGCCTACTAAGTTGACGTACCAAGGGCTTTGTCAACTTAGTCAATATAAACGATTCTAGCTGCAGTGACCATACGATGTCCATCCAACGGCCGTCGTGCTTCTTCAACCTTTGGTCTTCTTGCTCCAGTCGCCCAAAGCAGCGCCGGTCGTGCCGCCTGCTCCTGCCTCCCGTGGCCGGCTATGCTGCCGCAGAGGCCTCACCACCCCCTACTACTCCCACCACTGGCCAGGCCATCCCTCCACTCACCCACTGACCCACACCCCCTGTTATTCTGCGGCAATGGCAGCTCAGCCAAACCAGTGAAACCTCGTACTCCTCTCCGCATGTGCATCCACTGCCGCGTCTTCCCCGGCTCTGCGTCGTCCCCTTCCTAGGCCTCGCCATCGTCTACCGCCGTGGTGCTCTCGGCGCGGCGTGGTCAATGTGGTCAAGGAACGACTTCCATCGGACGTCGACTGTACGTGGAGAGGCTGACAGCTGGGTCCACGGCAGCCGCAAGGAAGTGCCTCCTTATTACGCGCAAAATAATTATTCCTCCACCTGACAGCGGGGACCCACCAGACGGGCCACCGTATTTCGCGAAAAAAATGATTCGCCCCTGACTGCTGGGACCCATGAGCTACATCTTCGAACGCAAGGAAGTGCATCCGAAAAAAAACGATTCGCCCCCCAGACTGCTGGGACCTACCAGCTACATCTTCGCACGCAAGGAAGTGCGTAAAAAAAAAACGATTCGCCCCCCCGACTGCTGGGACCCACCAGCTACAC
>NC_057807.1:153118892-153123537 GCF_018294505.1 Triticum aestivum
CCAAAGAATATCATGCAGTTGCGTCTCTGGCCCGCCCAGGACGAAAAGCCCATTTTCTGTCATGATTTTTTGTCATAGAAGTAGGAGCCCACCACATCTATGATGATACCAGGTTTTGTCACAATTATCGTCATAGAAGTGTCATATGTATGACAGAAAAAAATTTCGTTCGGCCCAAAATGTCACGGATGTGTCTTTTTTTGTAGTGCTTATCTCGGCTTCCAGTCAAAGGAAATAGTAATTGATATGCTACCTCACACAGGTTGGTACTGGTCTTTATCCTGATTATTGTGCCTGTCATATGTATTGGTAATTTGGTATTGCGCTACTGTTTGTCGATTTCATAAAGGAGTAATTTGGAGCCTGAACTTGCAGGCAAATCATTACATCGGGTGATTTCAGTAGAACTACACAAAATGATCAGATGGACAGGTACTTATGCTACTGCTATGTACTCCAAAGTTCACTCAGACAAGCATCGATGTTGACAAGAAGTGCCTATATTCATTCAAGTATCAACCGGCGTCAACCAATTGTCAAACTCCAAGTATTAGTAGAGTGAACGCCAAAAATATTGCTTGGTGCATAGCCCAGAAAAACGCAGTCCAGTCTTTGGTCCCAACTTGTGCCTTTTGGTTATCGGCACATATGGTAGCGAACTATATGGCATGGAGTCTAAAGATTCCAGACAAGTTGGTTGACGCATATATTCATCTGGCACTTAATCAGTCTGCGCGCCAAGGATGCTCCATTTCAGTTGAACTTCACAAAAATTTGGGTGGTTCATTTTCTCAACCGCCTCCTTTCTCGTCTGCAATGTAGAATTTTGGCGAGATACATGACCAAGATGAGCCAGTAAACTAGTTGGATGAAAGTAGTGGCCAAGTTGCTCAAATCTCCCTCGGCACGAGGCCACTCTTTGAGGATAAACCTATAAGCAAAGTTCAGATTGTCTGTGATGCCTCTTATGTACTCGAAAGTTTGCTCGTACAAGAACTAATTCTAGCAAGAAGTACCTCCGATTGAACACCATTTACCAGTCTGTACCCTAGGTAATTAAAGTTCGTCCATGGATCATATTGGTTGTGATCTCAATCATTTGGATGCATAAACATACTGAACATGTGTATATCTTAATCTTTTTCTGAATTATGTATGAATATTGTCGTGTGATCTATCAATCATTTGGATGCATAGATATGCTGAGCTTGTGTATACATGAATCTTTTGAGTTCTTGATAGTGAATATTGGCTATGAATATGAACGTATCCTGTGAAACTGAGTTTGATATGAATGTTTACCTTTTCTGTTGTATTTGTGTGTGAACTTGTTAGTATGCCTACTGTGGGTTATAAAACACAGGTCTCTCATAAAAGTAATGCTGTGTCCAATTTATGTTTTCCCTTCTAACCACATTATATATATTTATATTATTACTATTATCCTATATTTTATAGAGACTTATATATACATTATAAAAACATCCCACATGTTATTAACTTATAAAAGTAAATGTTTAACGGAAAATCCTGGTTGTTTTTGACTCACAGGCAAGGAAAATCCTGGTGATTGCATACAAAAGCTTGCGAAGATTTTAAGGACCAATTTAATAATAACGCGCTCATTTTTATTTTGAGCAATAACTCGCTAATTTCTTAATTATATATATAAAAAATGTGCCTCTCCAGTTTATTCTTTGATATTAATTGCTCCTTCTAACATAACATTATATATGTAACGAGCCCACCTAATACGTGTATTTCAAGGAAGTGCAAATGGGGTGGGATTTCTTAGAAAATATAAATGGGCCTGATTGACGCGAAATTATTTGTTCACACAGCCCAACAAATGGACTGTACATTCTAGAAAACATGGGTTAAATATATGCCACATTTTTGCAGGCTGACATGTGGGCCAATAGGTTGAAGCCTACACAGGGTATTTTCAACTTGGTCAACAAATGATTGTGTCATCCATAGCCATTGGATTTATATCCAACGGCCGGCATGCACCTTCAATCTCTCGTCTTCTTCCTCTAGCGTCGCCGAGAGCGCCTGGTCCGGCCTTTGGCGGCTAGCGGCTCTACTTAGCATGCATCGTTGTGAAGCGCTACCCCATCGCCGGCCAGGCTATCCCTCCACCCCTCGACACCTCTTGTTATTCTCCACAGACTACAGCCCCACGCCGCAACAGAACCAGTTATAACCCTTCTCCTCCTCTCAGTATGCGACTCCACTGCCGCGGTTTCCCATCTCCGAGTCATTCCCGTTCGGGGCCTAGCCGTCGTCCACGGCCTCGCTGTGTTCGGTGCGGCGTGGTCAACAAACGAGAGTCATCGGAAGAGGACTGTACATGGAGAGCCTGACGGCTGGGACCCACGATGTCCATGGTCGCACGCAAGGAAAGTTCCTCCTTATTACGCTGAAAAAATGTTTCCTCCACCTGACAGCTGGGACCCACCGGCTGTATCTTCGCACGGATGGATGTGCCTCCTTGTTTTGCGAAAAAAAGTATTCATCCGGTTGACATCTGAGACCTGTCAGATTTGGTGACTGACTTGTGGGCCTACTAAGCGGACGTGTACGCACGACTTTGTCAATTTAATCAACAAATGATTCTAGCAGCTGGACCGTTGGATGTTAATCCAACAATCATGCTCCTTCTTCAACCTCTGTTCTTGCTCCTATCTCCCGTGGGCGGCACCGCGGCTGTGCTGTCGTGCACCCGAACTAGTGAAGTTTCCCACTCCTCTCTATCTGCGACTCCACTGCCCTGTCTTCCCCATCTCCGGGTCATTCCAGTCTGGGTGCGCTTGGCACGGTGTGGTCAACGTGGTCAACAACCGAGAGTCATCGGAAGATGACTGTACATGAGAGGCTGATAGTGGGGACGCACCACGCCCATGGACGCATGCATGCAACGGAATGCGTCGAGGTCAATGTGGTCAAGGAACGACTTCCATCGGAAGTATACTGTACGTGGAGAGTCTCAGCTGGGTCCACGGCCACAGCATGTAAGTGCCTCCTTATTACACGGAAAATAATGATTCCTCCAACTGACAGTAGGGACCCACTGGACGGGCCACCATATTTTGCGAAAAAAATGTTTCGCGAAAAAAACGTCCCCCCGTTGTCAGCTCGGACCCACCGGAAGTGCCTCCTTATACACACAAAAAATGAATACTCCCCCTGCTAGCTGGGACCCACCTTGGTGGGAGGCTGACTTGTGGGCCTACTAAGTTGACGGGGACGAAGGGCTTTATCAACTTAGTCAATATGAATGATTCTAGCTCCAGTGACCGTATGATGTCCATCCAACGGCCGTAGTGCTTCTTCAACCTCTGGTCTTCTTGCTCCAGCCGCCCAAACGAGCGCCGGTCGTGTCGCATGCTCCTTCCTCCCGTGGCCGGCTGTGCTACCGCGGAGGCCTCATCGCCCCCTACTATTCCCACCGCTGGCTAGGCCCTGCAGCGATGGCAGCCTCACACCGCAGCCGAACCAGTGAACCCTCGTACTCCTCTCCACGCGGGCTTCCACTGACGCGTCTTCCCCGGCTCCGCATCGTCCCCTTCCTAGGCCTCGCCATCGTCCAATGCCCTGGTTCTCTCGGTGCGGCGTGGTCAACATGGTCAAGGAACGGCTTCCATCGGACGTGGACTGTACGTGGAGAGGCTGACAGCTTGGTCCACGGCCGCAGGAAGGAAGTGCCTTCTTATTACGTGCAAAATAATTATTCCTCCACCTGACAGCAGGGACCCACCAGACGGGCCACCGTATTTCGTGAAAAAAAAACGATTTGCCCCCCTGACTGCTGGGACCCACCAGCTACATCTTCGCATGCAAGGAAGTGCGTCCGGGCAAAAAAAACAATTCGCCCCCCTGACTACTGGGACCCACCAACTACATCTTCACACACAACGAAGTGCGTCCGGGCAAAAAAATGATTCGCCCCCCTGACTGCTGGGACCCACCATCTACATCTTCACATGCAAGGAAGTGCCTGACAGTCGGGACCTAGCTGGTCGAAGCGTACATAGCGTTGTCATTCTGGTCGCGAACGTGTACGTACATATATACTGGTCGATGTAGAGGCATGCACGTGTCATAGTAGAGGTGTGTATGTGTCGTAGTAGAGGCACGTACGTACAGCGGCCAGGGTGCAAGAAAGAAAATACGACCACGTACGTACATAGGGCGGGGTCTCGAACGCCTACTCGCGCATACGTACGGCCAGGGCTCGTGTACAAGGCTGGGTCGGGACATAGAAACAGCGTCGCCGTCGTGTTCATGGGGAGGCAATGGAATGCGTCTTGTTCATCGGGAGGTAACGGAATGTGTCGTGTTCATCGGGAGGCAGCGGAATGTGTCGTGTTCATCGGGAGGCAACGGAATGCGTCATGTTCATCGGGAGGCAACGGAACGCGTGGGAGCCAACCGGCTTGGACGGAACAGGCGATGGAAACGAGGCCTGGCGTACCGCACAACGGAGGAAACGGGCCTCCTACGTTCGGAACAGGGTCCTGTTGATCGGGAGGGGTGTGGAGTATCGCAGAACGGAGGAAACGGACCTCCTATGGTCGAAACGGGGGTCCTGTTGATCGGGAGGGGTGTGGCGTACTGCAAAACGGAGGAAACGGACCTCCTA
>NC_057807.1:153123774-153131623 GCF_018294505.1 Triticum aestivum
TCCATGGGATACTGTTCATCTCCACCGTCCACCTCCTCCAGCCTCCACGGGCTACCGTCGACCTCCTCCAGCCTCCACGGGCTCCTGTTCATCCAGCCTCCACCGCGCGCTACTCCACCGGCTACTGTTCAACCACCCCTCCATGGGCACCCCTCCACCATCTACTATTCATCCAGCCCTCCACACCACGGGGTCCTTCTCAACCACCCCTCCACGGCCACCCCTCCACCGTCTACTGTTCATCCAGCCCTCCACACCACGGGGGTCCTGTTCATCTAGAGGCAACATCACCGCTCACTGTTCATCCACCCCCCCCCGCAACACTCACTATTCATCCAATCGATCGACTTCAGTTAGCAGCAGTAGCGGAGGAATCGCTCGATCGGGTTCAGTTAACAGCCATCGATCGACCACTCGGGTTGAGTAACGCATAGCCTGCAGTGCAATCGCTCGGGTTCAGTTAGAGCCCAATGCCTCGCTCGGGTTCAGTTAGAGCCAATGCCTCGCACACACGCATGTACGTGTACAAGAGAAACGTGCATCGCTCGGCCCCGACCTCCCACCGTAACCGGCAACTCCCCGAAATTGTCCTCCCCCTCGCTTCTACCATGGTTTTTTTCGTCATGGACGGACCAAAGAATGTCATGCAGCTGCGTCTCCGGCCCGCCCAGGACGAAAAGCCCATTTTCTATCATGATTTTTTGTCATAGAAGTAGGAGCCCACCACATCTATGATGATACCGGGTTTTGTCACAATTATCATTATAGAAGTGTCATATGTATGACAGAAATTTTTTCGTTCGGCCTAAAATGTCACGGATGTGTCTTCTTTTTTGTAGCGAGAATAGCGAGAGATGAACAAGCAAGGGGAAAACATTTGAGCCAAGGAGAAGAATATGATGAACACCAAATACTTGAATTGAATCCACCGAAAAGAAAACAAGACAACAATGATGAACTTGAAGAGAATTCACCAGTTGAAATGATTGAGGAAAGACTGAAGAGGCTCTGCATGAATTAAATTGATGCTCGATTAGAGACGCAGACTTCGGAAAGAAAAGGGGTGGGAGGGCGGGTAAAAAGAAAACTTGGAGAAACGCGATGGTTGAAATAATTGAGGAAAGAATGCAAAGGCTTCGCACGAGAAGGATGGATACTCGATTACGGACTCCGGATTCAAGAAGAAAAAAGGGTGGGCAGGTGGGAAAAAGAAAACAATCGAGGACGATGAAACAACATCGTTGAGAAAGATCTAAGGATTGCTCTTGCAAAGATGAAGAAGGATCGAAACAACTCGAAGAGAAATGCACTGGTTAAAGAAAGGATAGACCACGAACGAAAACACCTATGGGTCCTAAATAAAATTTGAAGGGGAAGATTAGTAAATCAAAACACCTACATCAAGATTCCTCACTAGAGCGATGAAGGGACCGAGGAGTAAAAAGAATTCCTACTCTCCGATATAACTAGACTCCGAAAATAGTTTTCATCTAGACTCAACAACGGCCAAACTACGAACAATCAAGGGGGGCTCCTATGGTTGGTCGAGGCTCTGATACCCACTTGACACACCCAATATGCGATCCTATCCGAGAGGAACTCGACGGTCCCACCAAGGATAGAGCCGCATATTGAAACGCTTTTGCAAGGTGGATATCCTTACATCGTACCATTACATAATAGATGGGGATACATACAAAAGGCATACAATGCCACATGAATACAACAACATCATACATCAGAGCATCATCCGACTACGGATGAAACACAAACAGAAACTCAAACGACATCCACCCTGCTAGCCTAGGCTGCCGACCAGGAACCTAACCCTTGAACGAAAAAGAAGCATAAGAAGAACTCCAAAACAAGCAAACATCACTCTCACGTCATGATCATCGCATTACCTGTACCTACAAATGTTGTTGTAGTAATCTATGAGCCATGAGGACTCAGCAATCCCATTACCATGGGTATCAAGACTAGCAAAGCTTAATGGGTATGGAATGGATAAGTGGTGAGGTTGCAGCAAGCGACTAAGCAATGTATGGTGGATAACGTACAAGTACAAGAGTAAGATGAGAAGCTACGCAACAGCCGCAACTAGTAATGATCAATAAGTGATCCTGAACTACTTACGTTCAAACATAACCCCACCATGTTCTGTTCTGGCACTCACCCGAAAAGAGACCATTACGGTTGCACACACGGTTGGTGTATTTTAATTCAAGTCTGGTGTCAAGTTCTCTACAACTGGACATTAAAAATTCCCATATGCCACATAACGGCGGGTACGGATCTCGAAAGTTTAAACCCTGTAGGGGTGTCCCAACTTAGCCCATGACAAGCTCACGATCTGCGGAGACAATCCTGCATTGCGGGACATCCGATCAGTCTCGGGGTCCCAGTGCACAAGACATTTTGACAATGGTAAAACAAACCCAGCAAGACCTCCCGGCATGCCGACACCCTGATAGTAGCTGTTCTTATCTCATCTCAGGCCATGTTCGGATTAACACTACGTACGACAACCGAAAACCCATGGTGAAGGGGTGGCACCGCAAGTGGCTCCGTATGCGACCAACACCATCAACACTGGCCTCCCTATTTATGTGGAAAGAATCCTTGGGGTCATGAGGCCCTATGATTTAATTAATTAATTCAATATTATTATGTTGGCAAATGTTAAAACCAATGTTGGGCCTTACTGGAAGAGTTTTATTCAAAGCGTACTGTCAAGAGGGGCCCATAAACCCTCATCGTGTTATGGACGCAAAATCAAGGAACATAACACCGGTATGACGGAAACTAGGGTGGCAAGAGTGGAACAAAATACCAGGCATAAGGCCTAGCCTTCCACCCTTCACCAAGTGTACATGTGCATTAATTAAATAAGAGATATTGTGATATCCCAAGATATCCATGTCCCAACATGGAACAACCTACAATTGCACCTGCAACTAGCAACACTATAAGAGGGGCCGAGCAAAATGGGAACATAGCCAAACAATGGCTGCTAGGATGGTGGAAAAGGTTAGAGGCTGTTTCATGGCATATAGGGAGGCTCGATAAACAAGTGGTAGGAAATGCGACATAGCGATAGCATTGAGTCAACTGGCATAGCAATGATAGTAGTGAGATCCAGGGTAACGGTCATCTTGCCTGAAATCCCGCTAGGAAGAAGATCGAGTCCATGAATGAGACAAACGGGCGTAGACGAACGGGCGTAGTCGAATGAATCCTCACGATCACAACAAAATAGGAACTATTGTGAAGAAGCACAACCGGAAAGAAGCAAACAACATGGTAAACACACAAAACATAAACATGGCATGATGGCAGCCAAGTATGATGCATGTCCGGTTTAAAATGGGCATGTCATAACAAAGTGCAACAAACAATACTCCATGTTCGGATTATTTTGTTCACTCTCGTTCATGTACCCATCAATATTAAATATTGGTTAACATGGCAACAGATAAAGCACATGTAATCTACCTACTTGGGCAAGTTTAAATGAGGCCGGAAACATAAATAACAACTCCGGAAACTCCCCATATGCAATTTTCTTGAATTTCCTACTATTCTGCCCTAAACACAATTTTAATGTTGTTAAATAGAAAAATAAAGTGCACCAAGTTAATCTATGCATTTTTCTAGCCCATTTACATGGGTTTCAAACACAGGATCTCTTTGGTTGAGGAGCAAAGCGCTAGCCACTGCACTGCTACTACCTTTGTGTATCAGATGGAAAGCCATGTCTACTTATACAGACCCTGAGAGGCTCGAGCCTGGTATAATGGCTGCACATGGATAACCAACGACGACGATGGGCGAACACGGCAGCACTAGCGGCTGGAAGACAACAGCGGGAGTGCGCGGTTGGGTGCAGGTGCGGCGGGTGCAATCAGAGCAGTTGCTGGAGTCGCGCGCGCGGGGTTGCTCGAGCACGAGCTTGAGCTCGTCTCGGGCATGGCGAGGCATGGGCTACGGCTGAGTGCACGAGCGCGTGTGGTGGAGCACGATGAGGAGCTGGTGAGTGTGTTTGCTAGCGTGAGTGGAGCAGAGCAACATGAGAGGGTGTTGGTGATGCAAAGGACTCGGCTGAAGATGCCTACCTCTCGAAGGGATCCAAAGTCCGAACCCAGACGAAACAAATACAGAGAAACAGGACTGGCCTTGCAGGTCGAGGCACTCAGCCACGACCTCGGTGGGGCGCGCGTGGGTGCGGCAGAGGCTGCTGAGCAACATGGCGAGCGCGGGGCAAACGACTGCACGGAGGAGGTCGAGCACGAGCAGGATCGGCTCGGCTCAGGCGATGCGCAGCGGGGCAGGCTTAGCTGCAGGACTTGCGCAGGCTACAGGCAAAGCAGAGCAAAACAGGGGAGGCGGCAGGGCTTGTGCAAAGAGCGGCGGAGGAGGTCGGACCCGACAAACCAAGGATCAAAACGGCAAGCTGAAAGAGGGAATCGGTTCTACAAAGCGATTCATCCCTATTGGATGCACACGGGCAACGGGGAGAGGTCGGAACACTCGCCAGAGATGAGGTCCAACGGTGGAGCGCTCGGGCTCGACAGAGATGGACGAAACATGGCACAATCGAAGGAGAAGAACTGGTGGGGAAGTGCGTCTGCTGACATTGAGGGGCTTTACGGAGTTGTTCAAGCTTGGGGACGCAAGGGGCGACGAAAACGACCGGTGACAAGTTCACCAGAGGAAGAAGACGAGAGGACGGTGTGCAGAGAACAGCCTCTGGCTTGCTGTCCATGTCGAAGGGGAAGCAGAGGATACCGGCGCGCCGTCAATACGTCCCACGGCGCCGTAGTGGTCGGAGTCGACGAAGGCGACGTCGGGGAAGAAGATGCACATGACGGAACAGATCGTGGTAACCTCCAACCACACAAACAACGACGAAGCTCTCGGCTGTTCTCTGTCCTTGAAGAAGAAGGAAAACAAAGGGGAGGAAGAGAGATGGCGATGCGAGGAGGGAAGGAGGAAGGAGGAGGAAACCCTACGGGCGCGCTGGTTAAATAGGGGCGCAGGGACGGCTGCCCTCGACGTCCGTGAGCTCAGGCTCACGGCACCGGGCGCTCCTGTAGACAGAGGAGGGAGACGGCGAGCAATAGAGCAGGTAGGCGTCAAGATGAGGGGCTGGGACGCCTTAGAGGAGGGAAGGTCCAGTTGGGCTGTGAGGAGTGGGTGCTGGTGGGCTGCGATGTTGCCACTGTTGCTGCCCTTCTTCTCTTTTCTTCAGACAGAAAAACAAGACAAAAAAGCATAGGAATAATGGAGAGGGTTCAGATAGATATGAGAATATCCCTGGAGTCCAGAATTTGTGCAGAATTTTAATAAATTGACTTGGATATTTTTAGATGTAGAAAATAATCGAAGTTTGAATTAAATTCAAACTTGAGCCATTTTTGAACCCAACCAAAACAACTCCAAAATGGATGAAATTTGAGACAGAGGTACAAGGCATGGATTATGATCATCAGGAAATATATGAACATTAATGGAGGCACAAACAATGTCACTTGGCATGAAAGCCAAGATTTGAAAGAAAGGAAGTAGTGATAAGGTTTGCACGTGGAGAAAGGTCTTGATGAAACGATGGAGATGCAAACAACCGTAGGAGGAGGGGAATAATGAGAGAGCACAAACAACACATCAATATGAAGAATGCAAACCCACAAGATGATCATGATGAAAATAAAAATGAAAAAAGGGATATCATATATCATAGAACAAGCAACATGACTGTGGCAAAAACATGGATGGCACAATGCAATATAACAAATGAAGAACATGATGCAAGAAGCAACATATGACAATGACACTCATCATGATCATGGCATAAACATATAGGAATGAAATATGCAAAATAAATATGACAATGTAACAAACATAAACAAACACATGACGACAACGAAAATAAATGGAAGGCAACTAGGCATCAGTCCCGAAGTGTTACGAAAGGCTTCCAAGAACCAGGCCGGCGCGCGTCACTGGCGACACCGAGCGGCCGCCGCTGCCATGCTCTGGGCACGGCAGGAGCTTGGCGGCATGTAGTTGGAGTCGCTAGACACCAGAGATTCACTAGGCTCAGGTGAGTCGTTGGATTCCGAAGAGTCGTCGCTGCTGCTGGAGGACGCGCCGATGGGGACAGAGGTGGGCCCAGTGGCCACGGTTGTGTCCCGCGGGCTACTTCCTCCGGGGCAGCGGTCCAGCTACTGGCCCTCCTCATCGAGGACCTTGAAGAATAGAGTGGAGGCACCGTCGTACTCGAAGTGGATCGTGAGGGGTCCCTCTGCGCGGCAGGCTCGAGCGACCTCGCCCCACCTGCGGGTCATGAATACGTCACCCGGGGGCACCACCTCGACCTCAGCCCCAGTGGCCAGGCTGCAGCACCCGATGTGTTGCAGCCATAGCTCGAGCACCCCCCTCGACAGTATCTCCTCCGCGAAAAACCTTGAGAGCCGGATCCACGAGCCGAGCAGCATCGCTGCCCACACCACAAACTCACGCGAGCTACCCTTGGCATGGGTCCACGGCCCTGCTGGCAGCACGACTTCGGCTCGCCCGCTGCCACCTAGGATTGCTGGATGGTGCGCATTGTCGTCCTGTGCGCGGGCGTACAATGGAAGGGGGAAGCTAGGTGGAGGATGCGCTTGCCAAGGCCTGGTCACCTCTGCCTCGCACCGGCATTGCAGGGGCGGCAGAACCGTTTCTTCGACGGAAGTGGTTTAGGCCCCTCCCGAGGGGCCTTTCCCTTTTCTGCCGTGGAAAACATCCTAATCGGAGCCATGGATGCTACGACAAGGTGGAGAAGGAGAAGAGACAAGCAACGAGGAGATTAAGAAGGAGATGAGCGAGGGGGGCTCCGCCCCTCCCCTCATTTATAGCCAAAGGGAGACCAACCGCCGGCATCCACGGTCCCGTGTAATGATGTTCTTCTACATGCAGCATTGACTTGTCAAGTCAGGACGGATTTGAAGGCAGTGTGGGGAAGTGGAGAATCCCACGTCCCATCAATTGCCATGCGTCGTCCAAGGCCGCAGGCGGTTAGGGCCCGTGGTGCTCCGCAGTTGCCCTTTGGCTTTGCCCAGAAGCCAAGTACGAGCGCGCCTTGGGCCGGGGGGCTACTATCGGCGTTCTGGATACGGGGGTACCTAGACTTGCCTGCCTGCGGCCCACAACATGGCTCCATCGACAGCCTAGAACGGCCCAGCTTCTGGAAATGACACCAAGACCTCCAAGGGGATCGGCCCCTTAGGATGGCACCCGAGGAGCGGAGATTTCTATGCAAAGTGCACCTCGTGTGGCTCAATTGGTGTGAGCCATGATGACCAAGGCCAGGTGGGCGCCAGTGGGTGCAGAGTACTAGTTTCCTCTTTTGTGCAAAGGATGCAAGCGATAGGCACAGAGTCCCGAGGAATCAACCAAAGGTTTCCATTACGGTGCAACAAGACCAAGACCGATGCGGCGTCACGACCAGAGGCTTTTGCAAGCGAAGACCACTCTAGCAGTGGTATCACGTGCTCGTCTCGGCGTCCGTTGTTGCTACCGTGACGACGTCCGCCTCGACTCGCGTTACGCTAAGACAGGGAGGCAGTGGTGTCACGTGCTCATCTCGGCGTCCGTCGTCGCTACCGCGACGACGTCCGCCTCGACGCGCGATACGCTAAGACAGGGTGGCAGTGGTGTCACGTGCTCGTCTCGGCGTCCGTCGTCGCTACCGCGACGACATCTGCCTCGACTCTCGTTATGCTAAGACAGGGTGGCAGTGGTATCACGTGCTCGTCTAGGCGTCCGTCGTTGCTACCGTGACGACGTCCGCCTCGACTCGCGTTAC
>NC_057807.1:153131633-153132725 GCF_018294505.1 Triticum aestivum
TTCCTTCCCCCTCTCCCCCTTCCTTCCCCCTCCTAGTAGGAGTAGGAAAGGAGGAGTCCTACTCCTACTAGGAGGAGGATTCCTCCTCCCTTGGCGCGCCCAAAGGGGCCGGCCGGCCTCCCCCCTCCTCCTTTATATACGGGGGCAGGGGGCACCCCATAGACACACAAGTTGATCTACGGATCGTTCCTTAGCCGTGTGCGGTGCCCCCTTCCACCATATTCCACCTCGGTCATATCGTCGTGAAGCTTAGGCGAAGCCCTGCACCGGTAGAACATCAACATCGTCACCACACCGTCGTGCTGACGGAACTCATCTCCGGAGCTCGGCTGGATTGGAGGCCGGAGATCGTCATCGAGCTGAACGTGTGTTGAACTCGGAGGCCCCGTAAGTTGGGTGCTTGGATCGGTCGAATCATGAAGACGTACGACTACATCAACCGCGTTGTTATAACGCTTCCGCTAACGGTCTACGAGGGTACCTGGACATGCACTCTCCCCTCTCGTTGCTATACCATCAACATGATCTTGCGTGTGCATAGGAAATTTTTTGAAATTACTACGAAGCCCAACAGTGTCACGTGCTCGTCTCGGCGTCCGCCGTCGCTACCGCGACGACGTTCGCCTCGACTCGCGTTATTCTAAGACAGGGAGGCAGTGGTGTCACGTCCTTGTCTAGACGTCCCTAAGACAGGGTGGCAGTGGTGTCACGTGCTTGTCTCGGCGTCCGTCATCGCTACCGCGACGATGTCCGCCTCGACTCACGTTATGCTAAGACAGGGTGGCAGTGGTGTCACGTGCTCGTCTCGGCGTCCGTCATCGCTACCGCGACGACGTCCGCCTCGACTCGAGTTACGCTAAGACAGGGTGGCAACGGTGTCACGTGCTCGTCTCGACGCCCGTCGTCGCTACCACGACGACGTCCGCCTCGACTCGTGTTGCGCTAAGACAGGGAGGAAGTGGTGTCACGTGCTCGTCTCGGCGTCCGTCGTCGCTACAACAACGACGTCCGCCTCGACTCGCGTTATGATAAGACAAGGAGGCAGTGGTGTCACGTGCTCGTCTCGGCGTCCGTCGTTGCTACCGCGACGAC
>NC_057807.1:153132735-153133316 GCF_018294505.1 Triticum aestivum
GTGCTCATCTCGGCATCCGTCGTCGCTACCGCGACGACATCTGCCTCGACTAGCGTTACGCTAAGATAGACAAGGTAGAAGTGGTCACACGTCCTCGTCTCGACGTCCGTCATCGCTACCGCGATGACGTCCGCCTCGACTCGCGTTACGCTAAGACAGGGTGGCAGTGCTGTCACGTGCTCGTCTCAGCGTCCGTCGTCGCTACCGCGACGACGTCTGCCTTGACTCGCGTTACGCTAAGACAGGGTGGCGGTTGTGTCACGTGCTCGTCTCGGCGTTCGTCATAGCTACCGCGACGACGTCCGCGTCGACTCGCGTTACGCTAAGACAGGGTGGCAGTGGTGTCACGTGCTCGTCTCGGCGTCCGTCGTCGCTACCGCGACGACGTCCCCCTCGACTCGCGTTACGCTAAGACAGCGTGGCAGTGGTGTCACGTGCTCGTCTCGGCGTCCGTCGTCGCTACCGTGACGACGTCCGCCTCGACTCGCGTTACGCTAAGACAGGGTGGCAGTTGTGTCACGTGCTCGTCTCGGCATCCGTCGTCGCTACCGCGACGACATCCACCTCGACTAGCGTTACGC
>NC_057807.1:153134334-153134837 GCF_018294505.1 Triticum aestivum
ACGTGCTCGTCTCGGCGTCCGTCGTTGCTACCGCGACGACGTCTGTCTCGACTCGCGATATGCAAAGACAGGGTGGCAGTGGTGTCACGTGCTCGTCTCGGCGTCCGTCGTCGCTACCGCGACGACATCCGCCTCGACTCGAGTTACGCTAAGACAGGGTGGCAGCGGTGTCACGTGCTCGTCTCGACGCCCGTCATCGCTACCACGACGACGTCCGCCTCGACTCGTGTTGCGCTAAGACAGGGAGGAAGTGGTGTCACGTGCTCGTCTCGGCGTCCGTCGTCGCTACAATGACGACGTCCGCCTCGACTCGCGTTATGATAAGACAAGGAGGCAGTGGTGTCACGTGCTCGTCTCGGCGTCCGTCGTTGCTACCACGACGACGTCCGCCTCAACTCGCGATACGCTAAGACAGGGTGGCAGTGGTGTCACGTGCTCGTCTCGGCGTCCGTCTTTGCTACCGCGACGACGTCCGCCTCGACTCGCGTTATGCTATGACAGGG
>NC_057807.1:153135107-153135680 GCF_018294505.1 Triticum aestivum
GGCGTCCGTCATCGCCACCACGACAACGTCCGCCTCGACTCGCGTTATGCTAAGACAGGGTGGCACGGGTGTCACGTGCTCGTCTCGGCGTCCGTCCTCGCTACCGCGAGGACGTCCGCCTCGAATCGCGTTACGCTAAGACATGGTGGGAATGGTGTCACGTGCTCATCTCGGCGTCCGTCGTCGTTACCGCGATGACGTCTGCCTCGACTCGCATTACGCTAAGACAGGGTGGCAGTGGTGTCACGTGCTCGTCTCGGCGTCCGTCATCGCTACCGCGACGACGTCTGCCTCGACTCGCGTTACGCTAAGACAGGGTGGCAGTTGTGTCACGTGCTCGTCTCGGCGTCCGTCGTCGCTACCGCGACGACGTCCGCCTCGACTCGCGTTACGCTAAGACAGGGTGGGAATGGTGTCACGTGCTCGTCTCGGCGTCCGTCGTCGCTACCGCGACGACGTCCACCTCGACTTGCGTTATGCTATGACAGGCTGGCAGTGGTGTCACATGCTCGTCTCGGCGTCCGTCGTCGCTACCGCGACGACGTCCACCTCGACTCGCATTATGCTAAGACA
>NC_057807.1:153135940-153136702 GCF_018294505.1 Triticum aestivum
ATAGGGAGGCAGTGGTGTCACGTGCTCGTCTGGGCGTCCGTCGTCGCTCCCGCGACGACGTCCGCCTCGACTCGCGTTACGCTAAGACAGGGAGGCAGTTGTGTCACGTGCTCGTCTCGGCGTCCGTTGTCGCTCCCGCGATGACGTCCGCCTCGACTCGCGTTACGCTAAGACAGGGAGGCAGTGGTGTCACGTGCTCGTCTCGGCGTTCGTCGTCGCTACCGCGACGACGTCCGCCTCGACTCGCGTTACGCTAAGACAGGGTGGCAGTGGTGTCACGTGCTTGTTGTCAGGACCCCGACTCGATGTCACATCGATCTAGCCGGTAACACTTCATATCACTTTGCGGCCTCACGCACGGTATTCCCACGGGTGTCGCCTTACCTTTGCCCGGGACCGTTTGCGCCTTTTGGCTCACGTATATGATAGTGTCGCTAGCATCCATATGATAAAGAGCCCGGGCTGACATGACTAGTCGTAAACCCAAAGTGGCACAGACTTACAGGGACAGGCATCCATGACCCAGCTTCGAACGTGTCGGTCATCAGCAAGTGGGTCCGGGCTGTAGCACTGGGCTAGCAGGACTCCGGTAAACCGGGCTGTAGCGGGCTAACAGGACTCCGGTACTCAAAGCGTGACATTTCCCCGAAGGGACAGACACAGGAACGAAGAAGGACACATGCCGGCCAGCCTAAGTGTTCCAGAGCAGTAGCATGCTACCATGGCTCAGCGGTAACACTAGGAGACATTTCCCGGTAAGAG
>NC_057807.1:153136712-153137879 GCF_018294505.1 Triticum aestivum
AAACTCCGGCCGGATCTCCTCATGGATGGAACCCGAATAGGCGATAAACCTGGACTAGAGACTTGAGTGTTTAGGTAGGTCGTGGTCTACACCCACGTCGGCTTTCGCTTGAAGTCTGCCGAGCACATGTCGTGTGCAGACGCTAAGTGGTGAAAACATGTATGAATAAGTACACCCCTGCAGGGTTAACATTATCTATTCGAATAGCCGTGTCCACGGAAAAGGACTTCTGGGTTGCTTATATCAGTTCATAGACAAGTGAAAGTGGATACTCTAAAATACGCAAGATAAGCGTGAGTGCTATGGATGGCGTTCTCGTAGGGAGACGGGAGCGGATCCATAGTGGTGTATTGATATGGTGAATATGTGGACTCGTGTGCGCCACCTCAAAAGAGTTACTTGCAGTCGTAGATCAGGATAGCCACCGAGTCAAAGCTGGCTTGCTGCAGTTAAACCCCACCATCCCTTTGTTGAAAATGATGCATATGTAGCTAGTTCTGATGTAAGTCTTGCTGGGTACATTTGTACTCATGTTTGCCTATTTTATGTTTTTGCAGAGAGACGTCAGTCTCGCTAGTAGTTCCGCGTGGTTTTCGACGTTTAGCTTGATACCTCAGCTACGATCTTGTGCCCTCGGCAGGATCTGGTAGATAGTCCGGCTTCTCAGCCCCTTTCATTTGTAGATGTCTGTACTCAGACATGTTAAGCTTCCGCTTGTGTTTTGATTTGTATGCTCTGAATGTTGGGTCATGAGACCCATGTTTGTAATATCTCGCTCTTCGGAGCCTATTGAATAAATACTTGAGTCGTAGAGTCATGTTGTGATGCCATGTTGTATTTGCACATATCGAGCATACCGCGACGACGTCCGCCTCGACTCGCGTTTACGCCAAGACAGGGTGGCAGTGGTGTCACGTGCTCGTCTCGGTGTCCGTCGTCGCTACCGCGACGACATCCGCCTCGACTCGCGTTACGCTAAGACAGGGTGGCAGTGGTGTCACGTGCTCGTCTCGGCGTCCGTCGTCGCTACCGCGACGACGTCCGCCTCGACTCGCGTTACGCTAAGACAGGGAGGCAGTGGTGTCACGTGCTCGTCTCGGCGTCCGTCGTCGCTACCGCGACGACGTCCGCCTCGACTCGCGTTACGCTAAGACAGGGTGGCTGTGG